>NC_057809.1:70806303-70830622 GCF_018294505.1 Triticum aestivum | reverse complement strand
GAGACTTCTTCTCCCGTTTGGAAGCTTTGGCTTCCGAATCCCCGGGCGCAGTCCTTCTCCTCTTCTGGTCGCCTTCCCTCATGGAGACGGTCGCTCCCTCGGCTAGAATGCGCAGCATTGGGGGCCTGCATCTGCCCGCATTATCCTCCACAGTATCTTCCTTCAAGGGCTCCGGGAAAGGTGCGGTCTGGAGCACCTTTTCCAATACCGGATTTTCCAAACCCTTGGGGAGGGGGGCCGAACACCGAATCAACTTCGCCTTTGTTAGCCAGTCCTGGTCAAAAAGCAAACTCTCAGAAATAACTTCGTAACGAAGTAGAGAGAGTATGTTCGGCCGGAAGATGCCTTACCTGTTCGGCGATGCGATTACTACTCAGGCCCACGTCCTCGATGATTTCCGGACACTCCACCTGAGGTCCGAAGAATGACTTGTACATCTCCTCGTGTGTCAGGCCGAGAAAATTCTGAACGGCACACGGTCCCTCGGGATTGAACTCCCACATGCGAAGAGGCCAGCGTTTGCAAGGCTGGACTTGACGAACCAGCATAACCTGTGTTACCGCAACCAAACTGAAATATCCATTGAAGAGACCTCGAATGCGGCCTTGCAGTATAGGCACGTCCTTGACTGGACCCCAGCTCGGACCTCTGCTGATCCATGACATCAGTTGTGGTGGAGGGCCCGAGCGGAAAGCAGGGGGGCCGCCCACTTGGCATTTCTAGGAGCCGTGATGTAGAACCACTCCTGTTGCCACAATTCAGACACCTCTGGGATGGAACCTTTGGGCCACGGAGCTCCCGTCATCTTGCATATTGAGGCACCTCCACACGCTGCATGTTGCCCCTCGACCATCTTCGGCTTCACTTCAAAGGTCTTAAGCCATAGGCCAAAGTGAGGGGTGACCCGAAGGAAGGCCTCGCACACGACAATAAATGTCGTGATATGAAGAAAGGAGTCCAGAGCTAGATCATGAAAATCTAGCCCGTAGTAAAACATCAAACCCCTGACGAAAGGATCCAGGGTAAGGCCTAGACCTCGGAGGAAGTGGGAAACGAACATGATGTTCCCGTTGGGTTCGAGGGTGGGCACGACCTACCCTCAGGGAGGCAGCCGATGCAAAATCTTGGCGGTCAGATATCTGGCCTCCCTCAACTTCTTGATGTCTTCCTCTGTGACGGAGGAAGGCATCCATCGGCCTTGAAGGCTAGATCCGGACATGACTGGAGGTTCGGAGCACCTAACCTGAACTTCGGGCGTTTGAGCTTGAGGTGGGGGAAGGATTCGATTGAGCACGGGAGGGAAAAATAAAAGCCTTGTCCCCTTTATAAAGAGGGTGAATATCAAGCGTCCTCTCCGTGTCCTCTTGGACTTGCCTATAATCTAGGAGTCCTAGAAGCGGTTGGGTTACCCACGCCCGTATTGATGATAATCCCGGGATAAGGGGACACGATCTCTGCTTTAACAAGACGTGCCAAGGAAACCGCCTCGCATAACGCGCTGAGGTGGGATAATGAAATGACTCGGATAAAGGCTTGGCCGTGGTGTGCCACGCTACGGAATACGTCAGCGGATTAAATTGGTGTAAATATTATTCTCTCTATGGCAATATGTGGAAACTTATTTTGCAGAGCCGGACACTACCTTTGTGCTCAAAATCTTCTACGAAGTACTTGGAGGAGGAACCCGCCTTGCAATGCCGAAGACAATCTGGAATCTGCGCGCCGGACTCGTCGTCATTGAAGCCTGGTTCAGGGGCTACTGAGGGAGTCCTGGATTAGGGGGTGTTCGGATAGCCGGACTATACCTTCAGCCGGACTCCTGGACTATGAAGATACAAGATTGAAGACTTCGTCCCGTGTCCGGGAGGGACTTCCCTTGGCGTGGAAGGCAAGCTTGGCGATACGGATATGTAGATCTCCTACCATTGTAACCGACTCTATGTAACCCTAACCCTATCCAGTGTCTATATAAACCAGAGGGTTTTAGTCCGTAGGACAACATACACATCAACAATCATGCCATAGGCTAGCTTCTAGGGTTTAGCCTCTTCGATCTCGTGGTAGATCTACTCTTGTACTACCCATATCATCAATATTAGTCAAGCAGGACGTAGGGTTTTACCTCCATCGAGAGGGCCCGAACCTGGGTAAAACCTCGTGTCCCTCGCCTCCTATTACCATCCGTCCTAGACGCACAGTTCGGGACCCCCTACCCGAGATCCGCCGGTTTTGACACCGACACTAGGTGTGATCATGTATATAGGCATCATGTCCGAGACAAGTAGATCGACTCATGCCTGCATCTACTACTATTACTCCACTCATCGACCGCTATCCAGCATGCATCTAGAGTATTAAGTTCATGAAAACAGGGTAACTCCTTAGGCAAGATGACATGATGTAGAGGGATAAATTCATGCAATATGATAAAAACCCCATCTTGTTATCCTCGATGGCAACAATACAATACATGCCTTGCTGCCCCTACTGTCACTGGGAAAGGACACCGCAAGATTGAACCCAAAGCTAAGCACTTCTCCCATTGCAAGAAAGATCAATCTAGTAGGCCAAACCAAACTGATAATTCAAAGAGACTTGCAAAGATAACCAATCATACATAAAAGAATTCAGAGAAGATTACATCAAATAGATCTCCAAAAGAGAGGGGGAGAACATTGTGTTTAGATCCAAAAAGAGAGAAGAAGCCATCTAGCTAATAACTATGGACCCGAAGGTCTAAGGTAAACTACTCACACTTCATCGGAGAGGCTATGGTGTTGATGTAGAAGCCCTCCGTGATGGATACCCCCTCCGTCGGAGTTCCGGAACAGGCCCCAAGATGGGATCTCGTGGATACAGGAAGTTACGGCGGTGGAATTAGGGTTTTGGCTCCATCTCTGATTGTTTGGGGGTACGTAGATATATATAGGAGGAAGGAGTACATCGGTGGAGCAACAGGGGGGCCACGAGGGTGGAGGGCGCGCCTGGGGGGTAGGCGCGCCCCCCTACCTCATGGCCTCCTCCTTTGTTTCTTGATGTAGGGTCCAAGTCTCCTGGATCATGTTCAGCACGAAAATCACGTTCCCGAAGGTTTCATTCCGTTTGGACTCCATTTGATATTCCTCTTCTTCAAAACCCTAAAATAGGCAAAAAAAACAACAATTCTGGGCTGGGCCTCCAGTTAATAGGTTAGTCCCAAAAATAATATAAATGTGGATAATAAAGCCCAGCAATGTCCAAAACAGTAGATAATATAGCCTGGAGCAATCAAAAGTTATAGATACATTGGAGACATATCACATACCTGTTGCACCATTGGAGTTTCAATTGCATCGTTCAAATTTGAAATTAGTTGCTATGAGTAAATAGAGTGATGCAAGAGCAAAGTAGTATGAACCATAGCTACGGAACCTGACCTGAGAACAATTCTTCTTCCACTTTAAGCGTTGACTTGGGGTTCAGAGTGGTGGTCCTTGTGCTTTGGGCATTCCAGTTGCCTTACTAACTGCTCATGTTTGGGTGCTCTGTGGTGGAGACGGTGTTGTGTCAGTGGGAACTGGGTTACTATCTGCTGGGGTTGGGGTTAGAAGGGGTGTAGCTGGTTCTCTGTCCAACTGGGTAGGGGTATAATCTGCGTGACTCTGTGTTATGTGTGGTGGGGCTGGTTCTTGGGCAAGTACAACCGTGGTTCTATCTCCATCGACATGTAGCACGATCTTTTCTGAAGACCGTGTTTTTACTCCCACAGATACTGCCATTACCCCCTCCAATTGGACTGGCTGATAAACAAGAAAAGTAATTGAATATACAGACATTGTAAGATTAACAGGTGCAGTGGATAGTAGGGAAGAAAACAGGGCATGAAATAATTCACATTTATGTTGTCTAACCAAACAGAATAGCAGGACATAATTTCACATATATGATGGCTAATTAAACAGGATAGCATGACACAATTTCACATGTATGATGGCTAACTAAACATGATAGACTGTCATACTTCAAAATATGATGACTATGTAAACAGGCTGACATGATATAACTATATGATGTGTCTATTAAAGTGGTTGGCATTCCATAAATCAGAAACATGATGTCGATGGAAACATGATGGCATGATATAATTCACGGATAGAATGACATAATTCAAAATATGATGACTTTGTGAATAGGATGAGATGATATAACTATATTATGTCTTTAGAAAATGGGCTGGCATGCCATAATTCAGATACATGATGTCTATGTAAACATCATGGCATGATATAATTCAAATATATGATTTATATACTAAGGAAGTGAGCAGAGGGCAATCGCATATATGATGTGTCAACTAACAAGATGGCATTCAATATCGTGTAGATGATGTAAAAACTAAGCATTGCAATACAACATATGAATGATATGAGTAATATAACCCTGCCAAGTTTGAGCATACACCTCAGGAGGATAATAGGACTGGTCATCTGCCTCTGAATCCTCCTCTAAAGAGCTATCTGTAACCAGCAAGATATCTGCTTCAGTAGGTAGCATTGTCTGCTCTGAAGACCTTGTTTTCACTCCAGATTTCTCCATCACCAATTCAAATGGCTGATGCACAGGAAGAGCAGTTGAATATACAAACATCGTCGACAAAAGCAATGAGAAATACAGAAAAAGGACGACATGATATAATTCACATATATGACGCTTGGCTAAACAGCATGGCATTCCATAATTCACATATATAATGCCTTGCAACAAGATAGCATTGCATAATTCACATATATAATGTCTTGCAACAAGATGGCATTGCATAATTCACATATATGGTAATTAGACACTAAACAGGTGGCATTCGCACAAAGCATGTCTAAACTAAGAAAATGACATAGCAATGCAAGATACCATACGCACGATATGAGCAACATAACCCTGCCAAGTTAGAGCATGCACCTCGGGGGGAAATAGGACTGGTCATCTGTCTATGAATCCTCCTCCAAGGAGCTATCTGTAACCAGCAAGACATGCGCTTCGTCAGATAGCAATGTCTGCTCTGAAGACCTTGTTTCCACTCCAGATTTTTCCATGACTGTGCTGAATGGCTGATGCACAGGAAGAGTAATTGAATGTACTAAAATTGTTGACAAATTTAACACGTAATAAAAAATGATGCCATGATATAATTCACATATAAGATAACCGGCTAAACAAGATGGCATTGCAAAATTCACATATACGATAAAGAAACTAAACAGATGGCATTGACACAAAGCATGTCTAAACTAAGCAGATGACATCTTTGATGTATACAGTAAGCAATGCAAGGCACCATATGCATGATATTACCAACATCAGCATGCCAAGTTAGAGAGAAGACCTCATGGGGTAAATAGGAGTGGCCTTCTGCTTCTGAATCCCCCTCAGAATAGTTGTCTTCCTCTTGATTACGATCCGAAATGGGTGAAGGGGGCTGCCTTTGCGCCCACCATGGAGCGACGTCTGCATGAAATTTTATTGCCACGCAAGGCTCATCTCTTTTGCTCTACATGTTCAGTTCCATTGTGTACAATAACTGACATGCATAGGAATAAAACATAGTGAGATTATGTAAGGAGTGCATGCACAAATCCAGAGTGATGGTAGCAAACTATGGATAGCCCCAAAACCAATGATAGCAGGCAGATAATAGCTTTAGTTAAAAAATACAGATAATGGCTCCTTTAATGTTTGTTTGCACCCAACATGAAACTCATAGTAGACACCCAAGATTAACCAGTTAGTAGATAGATAGTACTCATTGCTGCCCCAATATGTACCCCACAACCATTTAAAAACTCAAGTTTCAGCATAAGTTTGGACCTGACTCAGAGTCTAATAGGTGAACATGATGGTAAAGTAGCATGTCAGCATATTAAGCGATGCATAACGTAAGCAGACACGAAAGAGTGCGACCTCTCTGGCGGACCCATGTAGTCCTCAAGGTCATCTGCTCAGTTGATGATGGTAATGCAGTTGTCGTGGCTGCCGGTGATAACCCACAAGTATAGGGGATCGCAACAGTTTTTGAGGGTAGAGTATTCAACCCAAATTTATTTATTAGACACAAGGGGAGCCAAAGAATATTCTCAAGTATTAGCAGCTGAGTTGTCAATTCAACCACACCTTGATAACTTAATATCTGCAGCAAAGTATTTAGTAGCAAAGTAATATGATAGTAGTGGTAACGGTGGTAAAAGCTAACAGTAGCAAAAGTAATATTTTTGGTGTTTTATAGTGATGATAACAATAGCAACGGAAAAGTAAATAAGCAAAGAACAGTATATGGAAAGCTCGTAGGCATTGGATTGGTGATGCAGAATTATGCCGGATGCGGTTCATCATGTAACAGTCATAACATAGGGTGACGCAGAACTAGCTCCAATTCATCAATGTAATGAAGGCATGTATTCTGAATATAGTCATACATGCTTATGGAAAAGAACTTGCATGACATCTTTTGTCCTACCATCCCGTGGCAGCGGGGTCCTATTGGAAACTAAGGGATATTAAGTGCTCCTTTTAATAGAGTGCCGGACCAAAGCATTAACACATAGTGAATACATGAACTCCTCAAACTACGGTCATCACCGGGATTGGTCCTGACTATTGTCACTTCGGGGTTGCCAGATCATAACACATAGTAGGTGACTATAGACTTGCAAGATAGGATCAAGAACTCTCATATATTGATGAAAACATAATAGGTTCAGATCTGAAATCATGGCACACGGGCCCTAGTGACAAGCATTAATCATAGCAATGTCATAGCAACATCAATCTCAGAACATAGTGGATACTAGGGATGAAACCCTAACAAAACTAACTCGATTACATGATAAATCTCATCCAACCCATCACCGTCCAGCAAGCCTACGATGGAATTACTCACGCACGGCGGTGAGCATCATGAAATTGGTGATGAAGGAAGGTTGATGATGACAATGGCGACAGATTCCCCTCTCCGGAGCCCCGAACGGACTCCAAATCAGGCCTCCCGAGAGAGTTTAGGGCTTGGTGGCGGATCCGTATCATAAAACGCGATGAATCCTTCCCTCTGGGTTTTTTCTCCCTGAAAGTGAATATATGGAGTCAAGATTGAGGTCGGTGGAGCGTCAGGGGGCCGACGAGGCAGGGGGCGCACACAGGGGGTAGGGCGCGCCCCCACCCTCATGGATAGGTGGAGGTCCCCCTGACGTGGATTCTTCTTCCAGTATTTTTATATATTCCAAAATAATTCTCCGTTGATTTTCAGGTCATTCCGAGAACTTTTATTTCTGCATAAAAATAACACCATGGCAATTCTGCTGAAAACAGCGTCAGTCTGGGTTAGTTCCATTCAAATCATGCAAGTTAGAGTCCAAAACAAGGGAAAACGTGTTTGGAAAAGTAGATACGATTGAGATGTATCAACTCCCCCAAGCTTAAACCTTTGCTTGTCCTCAGGCAATTCAGTTGATAAACTGAAAGTGATAAAGAAAAACTTTTACAAACTCTGTTTGCTCTTGTTGTTGTAAATATGTAAAGCTAGCATTCAAGTTTTCAGCAAAGATTATGAACTAACCATATTCACAATAACATCTAGGTCTCATGTTTACTCATATCAATGGCATAATTAACAAGCGAGCAATAATAATAAATCTCGGATGACAACACTTTCTCAAAAAAATCATGATATGATATAACAAGATGGTATCTCACTAGCCCTTTCTGAGACCGCAAAACATAAACGCAGAGCACCTTTAAAGATCAAGGACTGACTAGACATTGTAATTCATGGTAAAAGAGATCCAGTCATGTCATACTCAATGTAAACTAATAGTAATGGATGCAAATTACAGCGGTGCTCTCCAACTAGTGCTTTTTAATAAGAGAATGATGACTCAACATATAAGTAAATGGATAGGCCCTTCGCAGAGGGAAGCAAGGATTTGTAGAGGTGCCAGAGCTTGGTTTTGAAATAGATATGCATAATATTTTGAGCGGTATACTTTCATTGTCAACATAACAACCGAGAGATCTCAATATCTTCCATGCCACACACATTATAGGCGGTTCCCAAACAGAATGGTAAAGTTTGTACTCCCCCTCCACCAACAAGCATCAATCCATGGCTTGCTCGAAACAACAAGTGCCTCCAACTAACAACAGTCCCAGGGAAGTTTTGTTTGCATTTATTTTGATTTGATTTGCATAAAGCATGGGACTGGGCATCCCGGTGACCAGCCACTTTCTCGTGAGTGAGGAGCGGAGTCCACTCCTCTTGAGAATAACCTGCTTAGCATGGAAGATACAGACAGCCCTAGTTGATACATGAGCTATTCGAGCATACAAAACAGAATGTTTATTTGAAGGTTTAGAGTTTGGCACATACAAATTTACTTGGAACGGCAAGTAGATACTGTATATAGGTATGTATGGTGGACTCATATGGAATAACTTTGGGGTTTATGGAATTGGATGCACAAGCAGTATTCCTGCTTAGTACAAGTGAAGGTTAGAAAAAGACTGGGAAGCGACCAGCTAGAGAGCGACGACAGTCATGAACATGCATTAAAATTAATCAACACCGAATGCAAGCATGCGTAGGATATAATGCACCATGAACATAAATATCATAGAGGCTATGTTGATTTTGTTAAAACTACATGCGTGAACATGTGCCAAGTCAATCCACTCGAATCATTCAAAAGAGGATACCACCCTATCATACCACATCACAACTATTTTAATAGAATGTTGGCACGCAAGGTAAACCATTATAAGCTCCTAGCTAATTAAGCATGGCATAAGCAACTATAATCTCTAATTGTCATTGCAAACATGTTCATTCATAATAGGCTGAATCAGGAATAATGAACTAATCATATTTACAAAAACAAGAGAGGTCGAGTTCATACCAGCTTTTCTCATCTCAATAAGTTCATCATATAATCATCATTATTGCCTTTCACTTGCATGACCGAATAGTGTGGATAATAATAATAGTGCACGTGCATTGGACTAAGCTGGAATTTGCAAGCATTCTATTCAAGAGAGAAGACCAGGTAATATGGGCTCTTTGTCAGATCAACACTAATGCATATAAGAGCCACTTTAACATTTTAATTATGGTCTTCTCCTCTTGACCCCTAGAGAACAAGAAAAGAAATAAAACTATTTAGACGGGAGAGCTCCCAAGAGGCAAAAGAAGAATGAGAAATCTTTTTGGGTTTTCTTTTTAGTTACTACTACTACAGGCATGGAAAGTAAACTAATTAAAATCTACAACTATTTTTTTGTTTTTCTTATGGTTTATTAAAAACACAAGAAGAAAGCATAAAAAGGGAAAATAAACTAGCATGGATGATAGAGTGAAAAAGTATGTGTACCGACAACTAGCATGAGTGTGTGAACATAAATGTAATGTCGGTGAGAAATACATACTCCCCCAAGTATAGGCTTTTGGGCTAAGTTGGTCTATGGCCATGGCTGGCCTGGCGGATATCCAAAGTAATAGTTGGGGTCGTATTGAGATACAACGGCTATTGCATCTTGGGCTGCAGCGTGGAGGCAAGCTGTCTCAGTCATCCTCTCATACTTGTTCGCCTCTTCCCTGGTTATGATGTATCTCCCTTTTGCCTGAAAGTCAAAGAAAGTGGGAGCAGGGAGAGTGACATGATAGGTGCGTCGTCTGTCAAAGATTAGTCGGTACTGGAGAAACTGATCGTTCCTCTCAACAAACTAATGATGAACCATAGCCTCATAATCTAAATAAACAGGATGCAACTCAATATCATACCCACGTATGGGTATATCAAGAAAATTAGCTAGACGGGTCGCATAAATTCCACCAAAGAAATCTCCATTAAGTCTATTGTTATGCAACCTACGTGCAACAATGGCTCCCAAATTATAATGTTTATCTCCTAATACAGCACTCCTGAGAACACTAAGGTCAGGGACACACATGTGACATGCTTCATCCTTACCATTTATGCACCTACCTATGAAGAGAGCAAAATAATGTATAGCAGGAAAATGAATGCTCCCTATGGTAGCTAGTGTTATGTCTCTAGATTCCCCCATAGTTATACTAGCAAGAAAACCTCTAAATTCAGATTTGCGAGGTTCACTAGGACTACCCCATTGTGGAAGTTTGCAAGCAGTATTAAAATCCTCTAAGTCCATAGTATAAGAATTTTCATAAAGATCAAATAGGACAGTTTGAGAATTGCGTGATGATGAAAATTCAAACCTTCTCACAAAGGAATCATTGAGATAGTGGTATTGGCGGCACTTATCTGCCTTGAAGCTCTCAAGATCAGCATTGCGCACATACGCGTTAAATTCTTCCTTGATTCCTGCTCGATCCATAAAGTCCTTTGATGGCCATTCACAAGCCCGCACCTGAGCTTCCCTCGGTGGTTCATCATCGGCATCACGTATTGCGAGCCTGGGTCCTTGCTTCCTTGAAGGACCACCTTGGTACATTTTCCTAAACATATTTCTTCCTCTGAAAAATTTCTGAAATTTTTAGTAACTTCAAAATAAAAGTGAACCGAACTCAACAAAATTGATAGCAACTACTCCCACAAGTGCCTAGAGGACATATCATGCATTAAAGCTACTTTTGACCATATAAATTTGACATGCAAGCTCAAGAACAAGGTCACCTAAGCAGCAAAAATTTGCAATGAATAAAGCACTAGGAGAAAAACTAATTGGACCATTGGAGGAGTCACATACCAAAGAACAATCCCCCCAAGCAGTTTTGTGAATGGAGCTTTGAGCAGGGAGATCGAAAATGGTAGCAAGATGAGCTTGGACTCGGGTTTGAGCGGGCTAGTGATGTTTGTGGGAGGAAGAAGGAATGTTTGGTAGCTAGAATAAGTGGAGGGGAGCCACCATGGGTCCACGAGGTAGGGGGTGCACCCAGGGGGTGGGTGCGCCCTGGACCCTCGTGGCCAGGTGCTTGCTCCCCTTGTTGTGTTAAAAATCATATTTAAATTTCAGGGCATTTGGAGAACTTTTATTTTCGGGGTATTTTTTATTGCATGGATAATTCAGGAAACAGACAGAATATACTATTTTTGCTTTATTTAATTTAAATAACAGAAAGTAAAAAAGAGGGTACAGAGATTTGTGTTTTCTAAATTCATCCATGTCATGCTCATCAAAAGGAATCCACTAAGGTTGATCAGGTCTTGTTAACAAACTCATTCCGAATAACATGGAACTGGAGAATTTTCGAAAAAACACTAGGTTACCTCAACGGGGATATGCATGTCCCCAACAATAAGAATATCACATTTCTTCTTGACAGTAGGAAGAGGAAATTCAAAATCTCCAATAGTAATAGTTGAAATTTTTCCAATAGAATTGATACTGTGGACTTGAGGTTGTTTCCTCGGAAAGTGTACCGTATGCTCATTACCATTAACATCAAAAGTGACATTGCCTTCGGTGCAATCAATAACAGCCCCTGCAGTATTCAAAAAGGGTCTTCCAAGAATAATAGACATACTATCGTCCTCCGGAATATCAAGAATAACACAGTCTGTTAAAATAGTAACGTTTGCAACCACAACAGGCACATCCTCAAAAATACCGACACGTATAGTAGTTGATTTGTCAGCCATTTTCAAAGATATTTCAGTAGGTGTCAACTTATTCAAATCAAGTCTACGATATAAAGAGAGAGGCATAACACTAACACCGGCTCCAAGATCACATAAAGCAGTTTTAACATAGTTTCTTTTAATGGAGCATGGTATAGTTGGTACTCCTGGATCTCCAAGTTTCTTTGGTATTCCACCCTTAAAAGTATAATTAGCAAGCATGGTGGAAATTTCAGCTTCTGGTATCTTTCTATTATTTGTAACAATTTCTTTCATATACTTAACATAAGGATTCATTTTGAGCATATCAGTTAATTG
This sequence comes from Triticum aestivum, assembly GCF_018294505.1. Taxonomy (NCBI): domain Eukaryota; kingdom Viridiplantae; phylum Streptophyta; class Magnoliopsida; order Poales; family Poaceae; genus Triticum; species Triticum aestivum. The sequence continues at coordinate 70,818,686 of NC_057809.1, read as the reverse complement.
CATACGCAAAAAGATATTTCTAATCATTTCAGCAAAGCGCTCAAAATCCTCATCATCCTTTTTCTTGGATGGTTTGGGATGAAAAGGCATGGGTTTCTGAACCCATGGTTCTCTTTCCTTACCGTGCTTCCGAGAAACAAAGTCTCTCTTATCATAACCTTGATTCTTTGATTGTGGGTTATCAAGATCAACAACAGGTTCAGTTTCTACTTCATTGTCATTACTAGGTTGAGCATCAACATGAACATCATCATTAACATTATTACTAGGTTCATGCTCTTTACCAGATTGTGTTTCAGCATCAGAAATAGAAATATCATTGGGATTCTTAGGTGTGTCTCTAGCAGGTTCACTAGAAGCATGCAAAGTCCTATCATTTTTCCTTTCCTTCTTCTTAGAAGGACTAGGTGCATCTACATTATTTCTCTGAGAATCCTTCTCAATACTCTTAGCATGGCCTTCAGGATACAAAGGTTCCTGAGTCATTTTACCAGTTCTAGTAGCCACTCTAACAGAAAAATCATTATTCTTACTATTCAATTCATTGAGCAAATCATTCTGAGCTTTGAGTACTTGTTCTACTTGAGTGGTAACCATAGAAGCATGTTTACTAATAACATTTAGTTCACCTTTAACAGTAGCCATATAATCACTCAAGTGTTCAATCATATAAGCATTGCATTTTAATTCTCTACCAAGATAAGCATTCAAGTCTTCTTGCTTAACCATAAAGTTATCAAACTCATCCAAACATTGGCTAGCAAACTTAGTAGGAGGGATTTCAGCTTTATCATATCTATAGAGAGAATTTACCTTTACTACCTGTGTCAGATTATCAAGACCATGTATTTCTTCAACAGGCGGTAAATTAAGACCATGTATTTCTTCAATAGGAGGTAAATTCTTAACATCTTCAGCTTTAATACCTTTTTCCTTCATAGATTTCTTTGCCTCTGGCATATCTTCAGGACTGAGAAATAGAACACCCCTTTTCTTCGTAGTTGGCTTAGGGGTTGGCTTAGGAAGTGTCCAATTCTTTTCATTGCTCAACATATTATTCAATAAAATTTCAGCTTCATCTGGTGTTCTTTCCCTGAAAACACAACCAACACAACTATCCAGGTGGTCTCTGGAGGCATCAGTTAGTCCATTATAAAAGATATCAAGTATTTCATTTTTCTTAAGAGGATGATCAGGCAAAGCATTAAGTAATTGGAGAAGCCTCCCCCAAGCTTCTGGGAGACTTTCTTCTTCAATTTGCACAAAATTATATATTTCCCTTAAAGCAGCTTGTTTCTTATGAGCGGGAACATATTTAGCAGAGACGTAATAAATCATATCCCAGGGACTACGCACACAACCAAGATCAAGAGAGTTAAACCATATCTTAGCATCACCCTTTAATGAGAATGGAAATATTTTAAGGATATATAAAAGTAGCGAGCTCTCTCATCATTAGTGAACAGGGTAGCTATATCATTTAATTTAGTAAGATGTGCCACAATAGTTTCAGATTCATAGCCATAGAAAGGATCAGATTCAACCAAAGTAATTATATCAGGGTCGACAGAGAATTCATAATCCTTATCAGTAACAAAGATAGGTGAAGTAGCATAAGCAGGATCATATTTCATTCTAGCATTCAGACTTTTTTGTTTCAACTTAGCTAATAATTTCTAAAGATAACTCCTATCATTGAAAGCAAGAAAATCTCTAGCAGTTTATTCATCCATAACATAGCCCTCGGGCACAACAGGTAATTCATATCTAGGGGGAGAATCTTCATCATCACTTCCATCAATATTATCAGTTTCAATAATTTCATTCTCTCTAGCCCTAGCAAGTTGTTCATCAAGAAATTCACCAAGTGGCACAGTAGTATCAAGCATAGAAGTAGTTTCATAATAAGTATCATGCATAGTAGTAGTGGCATCATCAATAACATGCGACATATCAGAATTAATAGCAGAAGCAGGTTTAGGTGTCGCAAGCTTACTCAAAACAGAAGATGAATCAAGTGTAGAGCTAGATGGCAGTTCCTTACCTCCCCTCGTAGTTGAGGGATAAATCTTGGTTCTTGGATCTTTCAAGTTCTTCATAATGATAAGCAAATATAAATCCCAAGTGACTCAAAAAATAGAGCTATGCTCCCCAGCAACGGCGCCAGAAAATAGTCTTGATAACCCACAAGTATAGGGGATCGCAACAGTTTTCGAGGGTAGAGTATTCAACCCAAATTTATTGATTCGAGACAAGGGGAGCCAAAGAATATTCTCAAGTATTAGCAGTTGAGTTGTCAATTCAACCACACCTGGAAACTTAATATCTGCAGCAAATGTTTAGTAGCAAAGTAATATGATAGTAGTGGTAACGGTAGCAAAAGGTAATGATAGCAAAAGTAATGTTTTTGGTATTTTGTAGTGATTGTAACAATAGCAACAGAAAAGTAAATAAGCGAAGAACAATATATGGAAAGCTCGTAGGCAATGGATCCGTGATGAAGAATTATGTCGGATGCGGTTCATCATGTAACAATCATAACATAGGGTGACACAGAACTAGCTCCAATTAATCAATGTAATGTAGGCATGTATTGCGAATATAGTCATACGTGCTTATGGAAAAGAACTTGCATGGCATCTTTTTTCCTACCCTTCCGTGGCAGCGGGGTCCTAGCGGAAACTAAGGGATATTAAGGCCTCCTTTTAATAGAGTACTGGACCAAAGCATTAACACATAGTGAATACATGAACTCCTCAAACTACGGTCATCACCGGTAAGTATACCGATTATTATCACTTCGGGGTTAACGGATCATAACACATAATAGGTGACTATAGACTTGCAAGATAGGATCAAGAACTCACATATATTCATGAAAACATAATAGGTTCAGATCTGAAATCATGGCACTCGGGCCCTAGTGACAAGCATTAAGCATAGCAATGTCATAGCAACTTCAATCTCAGAGCATAGTGGATACTAGGGATCAAACCCTAACAAAACTAACTCGATTACATGATAAATCTCATCCAACACATCACCGTCCAGCAAGCCTACAAATGGAATTACTCACGCACAGCGGTGAGCATCATGAAATTGGTGATGGAGGAAGGTTGATGATGATGATGGTGACAGATTCCCCTCTTTGGAGCCCCGAACGGACTCTAGATCAGCCCTCCCAAGAGGTTTTAGGGCTTTGCGGCGGCTCCGTATCGTAAAACGTGATGAATCCTTCCCTCTGGGTTTTTTCTCCCCGAAACCAAATATATAGAGTTGGAGTTGAGGTCGGAGGAGCTCCAGGGGGGCACAAGGCAGGGGGGCGCGCCCCCCACCTTCGGGGCTAGGGTGTGGGCCCCCTGGTCTTCATATTTTGCAAGGAATTTTTATTATTTCCAAAAAGACGTTCCGTGAAGTTTCAGGTCATTCCGAGAACTTTTGTTTCTGCACATAAATAACACCATGGCAATTCTGCTGAAAACAGCGTCAGTCCGGGTTAGTTCCATCCAAATCATGCAAGTTAGAGTCCAAAACAAGGGCAAAATTGTTTGGAAAAGTAGATACGACGAAGACATATCAACTCCCCCAAGTTTAAACCTTTGCTTGCCTCAAGCAATTCAGTTGATAAACTGAAAGTGATAAAGAAAAACTTTTACAAACTTTGTTTGCTCTTGTTGTTTTAAATATGTAAAGTCAGCATTCAAGTTTTCAGCAAAGATTATGAACTAACCATATTCACAATAATGCATAGGTCTCATGTTTACTCATATCAATGGAATAATTAACTAGCGAGCAATAATAATAAATCTCAGATGACAACACTTCCTCAAAACAATCATAATATGATATAACAAGATGGTATCTCGCTAGCCCTTTCTGAGACCACAAAACATAAATGCAGAGCACCTTTAAAGATCAAGGACTGACTAGACATTGTAATTCATGGTAAAAAAGATCCGGTCAAGTCATACTCAATGTATACTAACAGTAATGAATGCAAATGACAGTAGTGCTCTCCAACTGGTGCCTTTTAATAAGAGGATGATGACTCAACATAAAAGTAAATAGATAGGCCCTTCACAGAGGGAACCAGGGATTTGTAGAGGTGCCAGAGCTCGATTTTGAAATAGAGGTGAATAATATTTTGAGCGGTATACTTTCATTGTCAACATAACAACCAAGAGATGGCTATATCTTCCATGCTACACACATTATAGGCGGTTCCCAAATAGAATGGTAATGTTCATACTCCCCCTCCACCAACAGGCATCAATCCATGGCTTGCTCGAAACAACGAGTGCCTCCAACTAACAAGAGTACAGGGGGAGTTTTGTTTGCAATTATTTTGATTTAGTTTGCATAAAGCATGGGACTGGGCATCCCTATGACCAGCCACTTTCTCGTGAGTGAGGAGCGGAGTCCACTCCTCTTGAGAATAACCCGCCTAACATGGAAGATACGGACAACCCTAGTTGATACATGAGCTATTCGAGCATACAAAACAGGACATTTATTTGAAGGTTTAGAGTTTGGCACATACAAATTTACTTGGAACGGTAGGTAGATACCGTATATAGGTAGGTATGGTGGACTCATATGGCATAACTTTGGGGTTTATGGGATTGTATGAACAAGCAGTATTCCCGCTTAGTACAGGTGAAGGTTAGAAAAAGACTGGGAAGCGACCAGCTAGAGAGCGATAGCAGTCACAAACATGCATTAAAATTAATCAACACCGAATGCAAGCATGAGTAGGATATAATCCACCATGAACATAAATATCGTGAAGGCTATGTTGATTTTGTTTAAACTACATGCGTGAACATGTGCCATGTCAAGTCACTTAAATCATTCAGAGGAGGATACCACCCTATCATACCACATCACAACCATTTTAATAGCATGTTGGCACGCAAGGTAAACCATTATAAGCTCCTAGCTAATCAAGCATGGCACAAGAATCTATGATCTCTAGTTGTCATTGCAAACATGTTTTTTCATAATAGGCTGAATCAGGAACGACGAACTAATCATATTTACAAAAACAAGAGAGGTCGACTTCATACCAGCTTTTCTCATCTCAGTCAGTCCATCATATATCGTCATAATTGCCTTTCACTTGCACGACAAAACGATGTGGATAATAATGATAGTGCACGTGCATTGGACTAAGCTGGAATCTGCCAGCATTCAATAAACAGTAGAAGACAAGGCAATATGGGCTCTTTTGTCAGATCAACAATAATGCATGTAAGAGCCACTTCAACAATTTACTTATGGTGTTCTCCTATCGACCCCCAAAGAAAGGAAAATAAATAAAACTATTTACACGGGAAAGCTCCCAACAAGCAAAAGAAGAACATGAAATCGTTTTGGGTTTTCTTTTTAATTACTACTACAAGCATGGAAATTAAAACTAGCTAAAAGCTACAACTAATTTTGTTTTGTTTTTCTTAAGGTTTATTAAACACACAAGAAGAAAGCATAAAAAGGAAATAAACTAGCATGGATAATACAATGAAAAAGTATGAGCACCGACATCTAGGAATGAGTGTGTGAACATAAATGTAATGTCAGTGAGAAATACGTACTCCCCCAAGCTTAGGCTTTTGGCCTAAGTTGGTCTATGGGCACGGCTGGCCTGGCGGATATCCATAATAATAGTTGGGCTCGTACTGCGATGCAGTGGCTATCGCCTCCAGAGCTGCAGCGTGGCGGCGAGCTACCTCTGCCCTCCTCTCATACTCATCTGCCTCCTCTCTGGTAATAAATTGTCTTCCTTTTGCATGATAATCAAAGAAGGCAGGAGCAGGGAGAGTAATACGGACAGCACGACATCTGTCAAAGATTAGTCGATACTGGAGAGGTGATTCATTCCTCTCGACAAACTGGTGGTGAACCATAGCATTAAAGTCTAGGTAAGCAGGAGGCAACTCAATATCATCCTCACATATGGTTATACCAAGAAAATTAGATATGCGGGTTGCATAAATTCCAGCAAAGAAATCTCCATTAAATCTATTAAGATGCAACCTACGTCCAACAATGGCTCCCAAATCATAAGATTTATCTCCTAACACAGCACTCCTAAGAATACTGAGGTCAGGGACACACATGTGACATGCTTCATCTTTACCATTAATGCATCTACCTATGAAGAGAGCAAAATAATGTATAGCAGGAAAGTGAATGCTCCCTATGGTAGCTTGTGTTATATCTCTAGATTCCCCCACAGTTATACTAGCAAGAAAATCTCTAAATTCAGATTTGTGAGGTTCCCTAACACTACCCCGTTGTGGAAGTTTACAAGCAGTGGTAAAATCCTCTAAGTCCATAGTATAAGATTTTTCATAAAGATCAAACAGGACAGTTGGAGAATTACGTGAAGATGAAAATTCAAACCTCCCCACAAAGGAACTAGTGAGATAGTGGTACTGGCGGTACTTTTCTTCCTCGAAGCTCACAAGATCAACGTTATGCAAATAGGTGTTAAATTCTTCCTTAATTCCCACTCGATCCATAAAGTTTTCCGAAGGCTATTCACAAGGCCGCACTAGAGCGTCCCTTGGTGGCTCATCGGCAGCATCACACATTGCAAGCCTGGGTCCTTGCTTCCCTGAAGAGCCACCTTGGTACATTTTCCTAAGCATATTTCTCCCTCTGAAAAATTTCTGAAATTTTTAGTAACTTCAAATAAAAGTGAATCAAACTCAACAATATTGATAGCAACTACTCCTACAAGTGCGTAGGGCCTATATCATGCATCAAAACTACTTGGAACCATATAAATTTGACATGCAAGCTCAAGAACAAGGTCACCTAAGCAACAAAAATATGAAATGAATAAAGCACTAGAACAAAAACTAATTGGACCATTGGAGGAGTCACATACCAAGGAACAACCCCCCCCCTAGCAGTTTTGTGAGAGGTGCTTTGAGCAAGGAGATAAAAATGGTAGCAAAATGAGCTTGGACTCGGGTATGAACTGGATAATCGTGTTTGTGGGAGGAAGGAGTGTGTGGGTGCAGGAGTAAGTGGAGGGGAGCCACCATGGGCCCACGAGGCAGGGGGCGCGCCCAGGGGGTAGGGCACGCCCCTGACCCTCGTGACCAAGTTCCAGCTCCCCCTGCTGTGTTCTCAGTGCCAGATATTCTCAAATATTCCAGAAAAAATCATATTTAAATTTCAGGGCATTTGGAGAACTTTTATTTTCGGGGTATTTTTATATTGCACGGATAATTTAGATAACATACATAAAATACTATTTTTATTTTATGTAATATAAATAACACAAAGTAAAAGGAGGGTACAGAGAGTTTTGTAAATTCATCCATCTCATGATCATCAAAAGGAATCCACTAACAAGGTTGATCAGGTCTTGTTAACAAACTCATTCCGAATAACATGGAACTGGAGAGTTTTCGAATAATACTAGGTTACCTCAATGGGGATATGCACATCCCTAACAATAAGAATATCATATTTCTTCTTGACAGTAGGAAGAGGAAATTCAAAACCTCCAAAAATAACCGATGGAATTTTTCCATAGAATTGATACTGTGGACTTGAGGTTGTTTCCTCGGAAAGTGTACCATATGCTCATTACCATTAACATGAAAAGTGACATTGCCTTTGGTGCAATCAATAACAGCCCCTGCAGTATTCTAAAAGGGTCTTCCAAGAATAATAGACATACTATCGTCCTCGGGAATATCAAGAATAACAAAGTCCGTTAAAATAGTAATGTTTGCAACCACAACAGGCACATCCTCACAAATACCGACAGGTATAGAAGTGTCACATCCCTAGTCTGGTATAACCTAGACTAGCTAGTCATTTGTGCATCATATTTAAATTTCATTTAAATTTGAAATGAGGATTGGTGGAACCCTCAGAATCATTTTTGAAAATGACCTAAATAAAAATTTCTCCAAAAGGGTCCAAGAAAATGCTCATGATGCCCTCTAAAAATATTGGACAGAGATAAAAATCAAAACAATATTTTTAGGAGCTCATGGACATTTATTTTGGCCATTTGGATTAATTCGATAAATATTTGCATTGGAAATATATTTCTATATATATGAAATATGGTCCAAAAATTATGCCATTTATAAAAGAGCTCTGGAATAATATATCCAGCTCCTGCAAAAATTGGTATAATAAAATAAAATGATTTAGTATTTTATTAAATCAAAAACAAATGTCAGAAAAAAAAATAGAAAACAGAAATAAAAGAAGGAGGGGCTTACCTGGGGCTCTCCCCTGCGCAGCCCAGCAGCAGCAGGCCGGCCCAGCTAGGAGGCGGCCCAGCCCGCCTGGCCCCCCCTCCTCTGTCGTCTTCCTCCCCGACAGGGGAACGGCGTGTGCCGACGCGCGCGCACCGCCGCGCCTCCAGCTCCTGCTTCCCCTGGCCACCTCCTGCTTCCTCCTCATCGCCTGGAACGCCCCGGACGACGCCACGCAGCCCCGACCGCCCTCTCACTCTCTCATTCCTTCCCCCTCCCCTGGTTCTCTCTCCCCCTCGCACACCCGAGCGCCATCGCTGCCGCCGCTCGCCGTTGCCGTGGCCACCGGTCTCCCCTCGCCTCCCCGACACGCGCAGGAGCTCCGCTCCTCCGCCCTGAAGCTCCCCGTCAAGCCGTGCCCCTCCGGACGCCCCGTGGAGCCGCCGCCGTCGTCTTTTCCATCGCCGGCCGCCGTGGATCCCCATCAACGCTCCGGCCGCTTAAGTGCGTCCCCGAGCCCACTTCGACCGTTGCTGCAACCGCGGTGAGCTCCGCCACCGCTTCCCCCTCCCCGTTTAACTGCCCGCGCGCTGTAGCACCGTTCCCCACCACGGCCGAAGCCTCTCGCCGCCGTCCATGTCGCCGCCGCCGTCTCGGCCCGCCTCCGCCCAAACCAAGCCTCCCTTCGCGTTCCTGGTGCCACGAGGGTGCCGCCGGGCCCCTCAGGTGGCCTCCCCGTGCCCTGCAGCCCGATCCCGCTCGCGCCCGAACTCCGGCCGCCGCCGCGAGCTTTGCTCCGGCGAGCTCCGGCCGTCCCCGCTCCTCCCACCTGTCCTACCAGATGCGTGAGAGCCCGGGCTACGCCCCGGTGCTCTCAGACGCCGTCCCCGTGGCCTGTGGCGCGGACTCCGCCGCGTCCAGAGGTCGCCGGCGGCGAGCCCCGTCGCCTGAGCCCTGCCATGTGGGGCCGGCCCGTCAGGTGATTAGCTTAGTGCTAATCACCATTAACTAACCCCCCCCTGACGCTGACCAGTGGGCCAGACCCCCCCTAACCTTTTAATTAAATTAAATTAACCCCTGTTAACCCCAGTGTCACTGACGTGTGGCCCCCGCACGTCAGGTTTGACCTGGACAGCCGCGTTGACCGCTGATGTAGTGATGACGTCATGCTGACGCAATTATATATTTTTTGGAATTAAAATAATTCAGAAAATCCAGAAAATGATTTAAACTTCAAAAATTCATAACAATTCAACCGTAGCTCAGATTAAAATAATTTATATATGAAAAATTATCAGAAAAATGCAACCTTTCCATCTGTACTAGTTTCATGCATGAAATACCAACTTATACATGCTGAATATGGGAAAACACATTAGGGCATATATAAGAGACTTAATTTAGAAATGCATTTGAACCTTTGGTTCAAATGGACTTCAAACCAAATGTTTACTAGATGCATTGGCTCAAACAGCATCACATCTACATGCCATGTTCATGCATCATATTGTTGCATATGATTGTGTATTGATTGCCGGCACCGTTCCTTCTCGATAGGTCCTGCTCCGGAGACGTTCCAGAGTACCTGTCTGTGAAGCAGTGCCTCCCTTGTTGTTTTACCAGGCAAGCAAACCCCCTTGTTCATTTCGATAAAACCCTACTCTCTCGCTCCTGCTCTCAGTTACTGCATTAGGACAACAACGGTTCATCTGCTACATTGTGCTGCGGTAGTTGAACCCATTCCTCTGCATGACCTGTCATTGCCACAGTAAATAGTTGAAACCCACTAGCATGTGTAGGAGTTGATTGAAGCCACTGATGTGTTCCTACCATGCTATGCCTGCTATTGCTTAGAGTTGTGTCAGGTCCAATTCATTGGGAATGAATTGGAGTGTTACGATATGTTCTGATGCTGAGAGTGAAGTGTGTGAACACGATTTGGTAAAGGTAGCGGTGGGAGGCCATGTAGGAGTACATGGTGGGTTGTCTCACTGGAACCGTCCTTAAGCACTGAGTTCTGTGTATGTTGTCCAATGACTCGATACTACCACACATTGGAATGCTTAAGTGCCCCTCTCGACTTATTAGCCAACTTGATCTCTGTCCAGGAGTCGCAACTAGTTTCTGGTGTTTGTAGGTAGTGCTATTTTTCTACCAAGTGGCACCCGGCAGGGTGGGCTTGGGACAGACTAGGCACACATGGCACGGTGTACCGAGTGGCACCCGGTTGGTGGGCTCGGGAACCCTGCTCACATCGTTTGGGGCCGTGAGCGACACCCCGGCCGGATCTCCTTGCGGATGGAACCCGAATAGGCGATAAACCTGGGCTAGAGTCTTGTGTGGTTAGTCAGGTCGTGGCCGACACCCTCGCCAGGCTTCCGCTTGAAGGTTGCCGAGATACATGACGTGTACATGGCGGTAAGTGGCGAGAGCGTGTGTGAAGAAGTACACCCCTGCAGGGTTAACATGATCTATTCGAATAGCCGGGTCCGCGGTTATGGACTTCTTGGATGCTTACATGGTACATAGACAACTTGAAGTGGATACCCTAAAATGCTCAAGACAAGTGTGAGTGCTATGGATGGCCTTCTCGTAGGGAGACGGGGATGAATCCATAGTAGTGTATTGTGTGGTGATTAGTGGACTCGTGTACGTTGTTTCACCTCCAGAGTTTCTGGTAGTCGTAGAATAGGATAGCCACAGAGTCAAAGCTGGCTTGCTGCAACTAAACCCCACATTACCCTCTTGATACAAATGCATGTACGATAGGATCTGATGTAAGTCTTGCTGAGTACCTTTGTACTCATGTTGCTTTATTTATGTTTTTGCAGCGGAGACTTCGGTCTTACTAGTGTTCTCGTGGACTTCGACTAGTAGCTAGTACCTCAGCTACGATCTTGATCGGATGTTGTAGATAGTCAGGCTCTTCAGCCTTTTTCATTTGTAGATGTCTGTACCCAGACATGTAATGCTTCCGCTTGTTGCTTGATTGCTCTGACTGTTGGGTCATGTGACCCCTGTTTGTAATAATACTGTGACGGCTCTTCTGAGCCTTTATCTATATGAGTTGTTGAGTTATGCTGTGATGCCATGTTGTACAGCACATACTTGCATGTTATGCGTACGTGTAATGTGTATTGCTATGTGTGGGATCTGACTATCTAGTTGTTTATTCTTAGTAGCCTCTCTTACCGGGAAATGTCTCCTAGTGCTTCCACTGAGCCCTGGTAGCTTGCTACTGCTCCGGAACACTTAGGCCGGCCGGCATGTGTCCTTCTTCGATCCTGTGTCTGTCCCTTCGAGGAAATGTCACGCGATGAATACCGGAGTCCTGCTAGCCCGCTACAGCCCGGTTCACCGGAGTCCTGCTAGCCCAGTGCTACAGCCTGGATTCACTCGCTGATGACCGACACGTTCGATGCTGGGTCATGGATGCCTGTCCCTGTAAGTTAGTGCCACTTTGGGTTTACGACTAGCCATGTCAGCTCGGGCTCTTTATCACATGGATGCTAGCAACACCATCATATACGTGTGCCAAAATGCGCAAACGGTCCCGGGCAAAGGTAAGGCGACACCCGTGGGGATACCGTGCGTGAGGCCGCAAAGTGATATGAGGTGTTACATGCTAGATCGATGTGGCATTGAGTCGGGGTCCTGGCAGCGTTGGTATCAGAGCTTGACTGCCTGTAGGATTACCAAGCCAAACTGGTCGAAGTTGAGTCTAGAAATTCTTTAGTTATATAAGGGAATTGATTGTGGGATGGAACGTAAGGCTCTTTTTACTCCTTTACCTCATGGCCTTCTGATCTGAGTCATCCTATCTTTCCTACGGGGTTAAGGAATTAGGCTTCTCTTCCGTCTATCAGGATCACGTGTTACTACTCCGTAGTCCCATAGGATTGGTTGATCAGAGTCATACCCCAGTTTCGAGTACTTCCGGTGTAGTCTGTTTAGTACTATCCCAAAACCTTGAGTGGTGATGATGAGTATGTTACCACCCCATTTTTAGTAGGACGTCCCATTCTGAGCATTTTACTGCCGTTATGCTGCCGGATTTTCCCTAGGAGTTCGAGTGATACTAATTCCTTGTCCTACATTCTACAGTCCATAGTTGTTGCTGATTCCGTCCTTGATTCGTTTCTCAGGATGTCATCA
>NC_057809.1:70803584-70806293 GCF_018294505.1 Triticum aestivum | reverse complement strand
TTGTTGAGAACTTCTCCAAAGTAGCCAAACCCCTCACGGAACTTCTCAAGAAAGATAAAAAGTTCGAGTGGTCCCCACAGTGTGAGTACAGCTTTCAGGAACTGAAAAGACGCCTGACTTCTGCCCCCATACTTGTGCCACCGGATTTCACTAAAGACTTTATTATCTACTGCGACGCCTCACGACAGGGACTAGGTTGCATTCTTATGCAGGATCGTCATGTGATTGCCTATGCATCTCGACAGTTGCATCCACATGAGGAGAATTATCCTACACATGATCTAGAGCTTGCAGCCGTAGTCTATGCACTCAAGACCTGGCGACATTACCTCCTTGGTAAACGTTGCGAGATCTACACCGATCACCAGAGTCTCAAGTATATCTTCACCCAACCAGATCTGAACCTTAGGCAAAGACGTTGGTTGGAGTTGATCACAGATTATGATCTAGGGATTACCTACACCCCAGGCAAAGCCAATGTCATGGCTGATGCTCTAAGCCGTAAATCCTATTGCAACAATCTCATGTTGCAGCAAGGCCAACCACTTCTCCATGAGGAATTCTGTAAGCTTAACCTTCACATTGCTCCTCGCGGATTCCTTTCTACCCTGGTGGCGAAACCTGATCTTGAAGATCGGATTATCGCTGCTCAAAAGCAAGACACAGGAATTTCTCGGATCAAGAGAAACATTAAGAAGGGAGTTGGTGGATGTTTCTCTATGGATGATCGTGGAGTTGTTTTCTTTGAGAATCGCTTGGTGGTTCCTAAGAATCAACATCTGCGACAATTGATCCTTAAGGAGGCGCATGAATCTCCTCTCACGATTCATCCCGGCAGTACTAAGATGTATCAGGACCTACGCCAGAGGTTCTGGTGGACTAGGATGAAGAGAGAAATCGCTGAGTTCATTGCTAAATGTGACGTTTGTCGTCGCGTTAAGGCAGAGCATCAAAGACCTGCTGGCACCCTTCAGCCTTTAGCTATTCCTGAATGGAAATGGGATAAAGTTAGTATGGACTTCATCACCGGTTTTCCCAAGACCAAGAGAGGGAATAACGCTATCTTCGTAGTCGTTGATCGTCTTTCCAAAGTGGCTCACTTCCTCCCTGTTCGAGAGAGTATCACTGCTAGTCAGCTTGCTGACTTATATATTTCTCGAATAGTGTCACTCCATGGTGTTCCACTAGAGATCAATTCAGACCGTGGCAGCCTTTTCACTTCTCATTTCTGGGAGAGTTTCCAAACTGCCATGGGAACCCATCTTTCCTTCAGTACCGCTTTCCACCCTCAGTCGAGTGGTCAGGTGGAACGGGTCAATCAAATTCTCGAAGACATGCTCAGAGCTTGCGTTATCTCATTCGGTATGGATTGGGAGAAATGTCTTCCTTTCGCCGAGTTTGCCTATAACAATAGCTACCAATCCAGCCTCAAGCAAGCTCCTTTTGAGGTTCTCTATGGACGAAGATGTCGAACACCTTTGAACTGGTCAGAAACCGGTGAAAGACAATTCTTTGGACCGGATATGATCCAGGAGGCAGAAGAGCAAGTTCGCATCATCCGTGAGAATTTGAAAACAGCCCAGTCTCGTCAGAAAAGCCAGTATGATCGTCATCATAAGGATATGACTTATGAAATTGGCGACCAAGCTTACCTTCGGGTTACTCCTTTGAAGGGTACCCATCGTTTCGGTATCAAGGGCAAGTTGGCTCCTCGTTACATTGGTCCCTTTCGCATTCTCGCTAAACGAGGAGAGGTTGCCTACCAGTTGGAACTACCCCCACATCTTTCTCGAGTTCATGATGTCTTCCACGTCTCTCAACTCAGGCGTTGCTTCTCGGATCCTATTCGTGGAGTGGACCACGAAACGCTTGATCTCCAAGATAACCTCACATATCGAGAGTACCCGGTTCGCATTCTTGATCAAGCAGAGCGTGTTACCCGACGTCAGAACATCAAGTTTCTCAAAGTTCAGTGGTCTCATCATTCCGAGAGAGAGGCTACTTGGGAGCGAGAAGATCGTCTCCGACTGGAGTACCCCGCTTTCTTTCCGTCGACCCCTGAATCTCGAGACGAGATTCTGTCAAGTGGGGGCGAGTTGTCACATCCCTAGTCTGGTATGACTTAGACTAGCTAGCTATTTGTGCATCATATTTAAATTTCATTTAAATTTGAAATGAGGATTGGTGGAAACCTCAGAATCATTTTTTGAAAATGACCCAAATAAAAATTTCTCCAAAAGGGTCCAAGAAAATGCTCATGTTGCCCTCTGAAAATATTGGACAGAGATAAAAATCAAAACAATATTTTTAGGAGCTCATGGACATTTATTTTGGCCATTTGGATTAATTCGATAAATATTTGCATTGGAAATATATTTCTATATATATGAAATATGGTCCAAAAGTTATGCCAATTATAAAAGAGCTCTGGAATAATACCATTAGCCCCTACAAAAATTGGCATAATAAAATTAAATGATTTAATATATTTATTAAATCAAACAAATGTCAGAAAATTAGAAAAGAAAACAGAAAAGGGGAGAGAGACTTACCTGGGCCACTTACCTGGCCCATCTCCAGCTGGCGGCCCAGCCCACCCCCGCTGCTTTCTGTCGTCTCCCTCCTCGGACAGAAGGACGAGGGCGTGTGCCCGACGCTCGCCGGCACGCGCGCGCGCCACCTCCCCCCTGTTGGCCACCTCCTGCTTCC
>NC_057809.1:70785786-70803574 GCF_018294505.1 Triticum aestivum | reverse complement strand
GCCACCCCCTCGCCCCTCGGTTGTGCCCACGAGCTTCGCGACGTCGTCCTCGACCCCCTCACTGAACCACGCCCCGCCGGAAGCCCTGCAGCGTCGACTTCGAGCTCTTCTTCAACCTTCGGCCGCCGGTGACCTCGTCTTCGATTCGCGCCGTCTAGGTCGTCCCCAGGCCCACTGAGCTGCGCTTCGACCTCCTAGTGAGCTCCTCCATCGTTTCCCCCTAACCCCACGGCCTAGCGCTCGTTGTAGCACCACTTCCCATGATGCCCGAAGCACACCGCCGCACGGACTCGTCGCCGACGAGGCTCCGGTGGCCAATCGGCCCCGTGCATATGCCCGTTGGCTTTGTGGGAGCCTGCAGAACGCGTAGTTGCTACCCGTTGATCCTCCCGTGCACGGTGGCGCCGTTTTCATCGGCGCCCGAACTCCGGCGACCGCCAAAGTTGTCGCCGGCGACGTCTCCGGCCACCCCGAGCTCAAACATCACCACCAAGAGCTGCGGTTCGTTCCCAGGAGCTCGTAGATGCTCTCCGCCTCCCGTTTGGTGGCCGTAACGTGCAAATGCACTTCCTCCGCCGCGCTCGGCCTCGCCGACAGCTAAACGCCGGCGAGTTGACCGGGTTTGACCCCCCAGGGTCGCTGACCAGTGGGCCCGACCCCCCCTAACCTTTTAATTAAATTAATTAACCCCTGTTAACCCCCCTGTCACTGACGTGTGGGTCCCACACGTCAGGTTTGACCGGACCAGCCCAGTTGACCGCTGACGTCGTGCTGACGTCATGCTGACGCAATTATATATTTTCTGGAATTAAAATAATTCAGAAAATCCAGAAAATGATTTAAACTTCAAAAATTCATAACAATTCAACCGTAGCTCAGATTTAAATAATTTATATATGAAAAATTATCAGAAAAATACAATCTTTCCATCTGTACTAGTTTCATGCATGAAAAACCAACTTATACATGCTGAATATGGGAAAACACATTAGGGCATATATAAGAGACTTAATTTAGAAATGCATTTGAACCTTTGGTTCAAAAGGACTTCAAACCAAATGTTTACTAGATGCATTATCTCAAACAGCATCACATCTACATGCCATGTTCATGCATCATATTGTTGCATATGATTGTGTTTTGATTGCCGGCACCGTTCCTTCTCGATAGGTCCTGCTCCGGAGACGTTCCAGAGTACCTGTCTGTGAAGCAGTGCCTCCCTTGTTGATTTACCAGGCAAGCAAACCCCCTTGTTCATTTCGATAAAACCCTACTCTCTCGCTCCTGCTCTCAGTTATTGCATTAGGACAACAACGGTTCATCTGCTACTTTGTGCTGCGGTAGTTGAACCCATTCCTCTGCATGACCTGTCATTGCCACAGTAAATAGTTGAAACCCACTAGCATGTGTAGGAGTTGATTGAAGCCACTGATGTGTTCCTACCATGCTATGCCTGCTATTGCTTAGAGTTGTGTCAGGTCTGATTCATTGGGAATGAATTGGAGTGTTACGATATGTTCTGATGCTGAGAGTGAAGTGTGTGAACACAATTTGGTAAAGGTAGCGGTGAGAGGCCATGTAGGAGTACATGGTGGGTTGTCTCACTGGAACCGTCCTTAAGCACTGAGTTCTATGTATGTTGTCCAATGACTCGATACTACCACACATTGGAATGCTTAAGTGCCCCTCTCGACTTATTAGCCAACTTGATCTCTGTCCAGGAGTCGCAACTAGTTTCTGGTATTTGTAGGTAGTGCTATTTTTCTACCAAGTGGCACCCGGCAGGGTGGGCTTGGGACAGACTAGGCACACGTGGCACGGTGTACCGAGTGGCACCCGGTTGGTGGGCTCGGGAACCCTGCTCACATCGTTTGGGGCCGTGAGCGACACCCCGGCCGGATCTCCTTGCGGATGGAACCCGAATAGGCGATAAACCTGGGCTAGAGTCTTGTGTGGTTAGTCAGGTCGTGGCCGACACCCTCGCCAGGCTTCCGCTTGAAGGTTGCCGAGATACACGACGTGTACATGGCGGTAAGTGGCGAGAGCGTGTGTGAAGAAGTACACCCCTGCAGGGTTAACATGATCTATTCGAATAGCCGGGTCCGCGGTTATGGACTTCTTGGATGCTTACATGGTACATAGACAACTTGAAGTGGATACTATAAAATGCTCAAGACAAGTGTGAGTGCTATGGATGGCCTTCTCGTAGGGAGACGGGGATGAATCCACAGTAGTGTATTGTGTGGTGATTAGTGGACTCGTGTTCGTTGTTTCACCTCAAGAGTTTCTGGTAGTCGTAGAACAGGATAGCCACAGAGTCAAAGCTGGCTTGCTGCAACTAAACCCCACATTACCCCTTGATACAGATGCATGTATGATACGATCTGATGTAAGTCTTGCTGAGTACCTTTGTACTCATGTTGCTTTATTTATGTTTTTGCAGCGGAGACTTCGGTCTTACTAGGGTTCTCATGGACTTCGACTAGTAGCTAGTACCTCAGCTACGATCTTGATCGGATGTTGTAGATAGTCAGGCTCTTCAGCCTTTTTCATTTGTAGATGTCTGTACCCAGACATGTAATGCTTCCGCTTGTTGCTTGTATGCTCTGTATGATGGGTCTTGTGACCCCTGTTTGCAATAATTGCTATGATGGCTCTTCTGAGCCTTTATCTATATGAATTGTTGAGTTATGCTGTGATGCCATGTTGTACAACACATACTTGCATGTTATGCGTACGTGTAATGTGTATTGCTATGTGTGGGATCTGACTATCTAGTTGTTTATTCTTAGTAGCCTCTCTTACCGGGAAATGTCTCCTAGTGCTTCCACTGAGCCCTGGTAGCTTGCTACTGCTCCAGAACACTTAGGCAGGCCGGCATGTGTCCTTCTTCGATCCTGTGTCTGTCCCTTTGGGGAAATGTCACGCGATGAATACCGGAGTCCTGTTAGCCCAGTGCTACAGCCTGGATTCACTCGCTGATGACCGACACGTTCGATGCTGGGTCATGAATGCCTGTCCCTGTAAGTTAGTGCCACTTTGAGTTTACGACTAGCCATGTCAGCCCGGGCTCTTTATCATATGGATGCTAGCAACACCATCATATACGTGTGCCAAAATGCGCAAATGGTCCCGGGCAAAGGTAAGGCGACACCCGTGGGGATACCGTGCGTGAGGCCGCAAAGCGATATGAGGTGTTACATGCTAGATCGATGTGGCATCGAGTCGGGGTCCTGACAGCTTTGGTATCAGAGCCTGACTGCCTGTAGGTTTACCAAGCCATACTGGTCGAAGTTGAGTCTAGAAATTCTTTAGTTATGTAAGGGAATTGATTGTGGGAAGGAATGTAAGGCTCTTTTACTCCTTTACCTCATGGCCTTCTGATCTGAGTCCTCCTATCTTCCTCCGGGGTTAAGGAAATAGGCTTCTTTTCCGTCTATCAGGATCACGTGTTACTACTCCGTAGCTCCATAAGACTGGTTGATCAGAGTCATACCCCAGTTTCGAGTACTTCCGGTGTAGTCTGTTTAGTACTATCCCAGAACCTTGAGTGGTGATGTTGAGTATGTTACCACCCCATTTTTAGTAGGATGTCTCATTCTGAGCATTTTACTGCCGTTATGCTGCCGGAATTTCCCTAGGAGTTCGAGTGATACTAATTCCTTGTCCTACATTCTACAGTCGATAGTTGATGTTGATTTCGTCCTTGGTTTCGTTTCTCAGGATGTCATCAGCTAAGCGAAGTTTCATCGCTCGTAGCCAGAACCATGGAGATGGTAGGAATGAGGATCCTCCTGACCAGCCTTCGTTGACAGAGTTCATGTTAGAAGTGGAGAGGAACAAGCGTGAATCTAATCGTTTGTTGGCACGTATCGAGGAGAACACCGCACATCAGTTCAAAGGGTCTGCTACCATTCATGATTTCATTCGCTTGCACCCACCTACTTTTCATCATTCCATCGAGCCACTCGATGCAGATGACTGGCTCCGTAGCATCACCCATAAGCTGCGTTCCGCGAGCGTAGCTGAAGATGACAAGGTCACTTATGCCACATACCACCTGGAAGGTCCTGCTAGTCTTTGGTGGCAAAACTATGAGACTTTGCTTCCAGGCGGCCAGATTCCTACCTGGAAGGATTTCACTAAGGCTTTTCGCGAGCATCACATTCCCCAGGCCCTCCTTGATCGCAAGAGAGAAGAGTTCTGTAGTCTCACCCAGAGTAAGATGGTTGTTGATGCTTATAGCAGAGAGTTCGAGAACCTTGCCCGCTATGCCAAAGAAGAAGTGTCCACGGACGCCAAGAAGCAAGCTAGGTTCCGGAAGGGTCTCAACCCCAAGTTGCGTCGTGATCTTCACCTGCATCATTGTGATACATTCCAAGCCCTTGTGAACAAGGCCATCAATGCAGAGACAGCTCAGCTCACTTACGAGGAGTCTCGTAAGCACACTCGTGATTTGGGATCCTCCTCTGGCTCTAGTTCCCAGAAACGCCGGATTTGGGTTCCAAACTCCGCTCTTCCTTCCGGTTATACACCGAGGTCATCTCATGTGGTGCCTCCTCCAGCTCAGTCGTATGTTCCACCCAGGCCTACTGGTAGACCGTTTGTCAGTGCGGGTCCCCGTCCAACCTCAGGGACTTGCTTCACATGCGGGAAGCCAGGACACTATGCACGTGATTGCTCTCAGACTAGTTATGCTCCACCCAAGGCCGAGAAGACTGTTAGCTGTATTAAGCCATCATGCAAGATGATCAGTGTCAAGTCAGTTTCCACTGAACGTGGACGTGTGCATCACGTCTCAGCTAAAGACGCTCATGATGATCCAGATGTCGTTCTTAGCACACTCCTCGTCAATTGTCACCCAGCATCAGTTCTATTCGATACTGGAGCATCTCACTCCTTCATTTCTGAAAGCTATGCTAACTTGCACAACATGTCATTTTGTGATATGCCAACTCCGCTAGTCATCCAAACTCCTGGATCCAAATGGCAAACCTTTAGTGTAAGCCATGGTAACGAAATCCTTGTTGACAGACTTGTATTCCTTGCATCACTTGTAGCCCTCAAGTCTTCAGATATTAACATCATCTTGGGTATGGACTGGATGACAGCTCATCATGCCAAGATTGATTGTTACACAAGATCTGTTCAACTTACACACCCATCTGGCAAGATAGTCACCGTCTCCACTAGAGTTGCAAAGCGTCAGCTCTATTCTCTTAATGCCAGCCATCTTCCAGACCTTGAAGATATCCCGGTAGTCCGCGACTTTCCGGATGTCTTTCCAGAGGAACTGCCAGGTGTTCCACCTGACAGAGATGTAGAGTTCATCATAGATCTTATCCCAGGAACAGCTCCAATCTCCCGGAGACCTTACAAGATGGCACCCCTAGAACTAGCCGAGCTTAAGAAACAACTCGATGAGTCCTTGCAAAAGGGTTTCATCCGTCCTAGTTCTTCTCCTTGGGCTTGCCCCGTCCTCTTTGTCAAGAAGAAAGATGGTACGGACCGGATGGTCGTTGATTATCGTCCCGTTAATTTGGTCACGATAAAGAACAAGTATCCGCTCCCCAGGATCAACGACCTGTATGATCAGCTCGTTGGATCCTCAGTCTTCTCCAAGATGGATTTGAGGTTAGGATATCACCAAATCAAGATCAGAAACGGGGACATTCCCAAGACAGCTTTTGTCACTCGTTATGGTCAGTACGAGTACACCGTCATGTCCTTTGGCCTAACCAACGCCCCAGCCACATTCTCCCGCTTGATGAACTCGATCTTCATGGAGTACTTAGATAAGTTCGTCGTGGTTTACCTCGATGATATTCTTATTTACTCGAAGAACGAGGAAGAGCATGCCGAACATCTTAGACTTGTGTTAGAAAAACTCAGAGAGCACCGCCTTTATGCCAAGTTCTCCAAGTGTGAATTTTGGTTGCCAGAAGTGACCTACCTAGGCCACGTAATCTCTGGTAAGGGCATTGCTGTCAATCCCGAGAGAGTCAAGGCCGTTCTCGATTGGACTCCACCTGAAACAGTGAAACAAGTTAGGAGCTTCCTTGGTCTAGCCAGTTACTGTCGCCGCTTTGTTGAAAACTTCTCCAAAGTAGCCAAACCCCTCACGGAACTTCTCAAGAAAGATAAAAAGTTTGAGTGGTCCCCACAGTGTGAGTACAGTTTTCAGGAACTGAAAAGACGCCTGACTTCTGCTCCCATACTTGTGCCACCGGATTTCACTAAAGACTTTATTATCTACTGCGACGCCTCACGACAGGGACTAGGTTGCATTCTTATGCAGGATCGTCATGTGATTGCCTATGCATCTCGACAGTTGCATCCACATGAGGAGAATTATCCTACACATGATCTAGAGCTTGCGGCCGTAGTCTATGCACTCAAGACCTAGCGACATTACCTCCTTGGTAAACGTTGCGAGATCTACACCGATCACCAGAGTCTCAAGTATATCTTCACCCAACCGGATCTGAACCTTAGGCAAAGACGTTGGTTGGAGTTGATCACAGATTATGATCTAGGGATTACCTACACCCCATGCAAAGCCAATGTCATGGCTGATGCTCTAAGCCGTAAATCTTATTGCAACAATCTCATGTTGCAGCAAGGCCAACCACTTCTCCAGGAGGAATTCTGTAAGCTTAACCTTCACATTGCTCCTCGCGGATTCCTTTCTACCTTGGTGGCGAAACCTACCCTTGAGGATCAGATCATCTCTGACCAGAAGTTTGATAGGGGGATTACCCGGATCAAGAGAAACATTAAGAAGGGAGTTGGTGGATGTTTCTCTATGGATGATCGTGGTGTTGTTTTCTTTGAGAATCGCTTGGTGGTTCCCAAGAAGCAACATCTTCGGCAGTTGATTCTTAAGGAGGTGCATGAATCTCCTCTCACGATTCATCCCGGTAGTACTAAGATGTATCAGGACCTACGCCAGAGGTTCTGGTGGACTAGGATGAAGAGAGAAATCGCTGAGTTCATTGCTAAATGTGACATCTGTCATCGCGTTAAGGCAGAGCATCAGAGACCTGCTGGCACCCTTCAGCCTTTAGCTATTCCTGAATGGAAATGGGATAAAGTTGGTATGGACTTCATCACCGGCTTTCCCAGGACCAAGAGAGGGAATAACGCTATCTTCGTAGTCGTTGATCGTCTTTCCAAAGTGGCTCACTTCCTCCCTGTTCGGGAAAATATCACTGCTAGTCAGCTTGCTGACTTATACATTTCTCGAATAGTGTCACTCCATGGTGTTCCACTAGAGATCAATTCAGACCGTGGCAGCCTTTTCACTTCTCATTTCTGGGAGAGTTTCCAAACTGCCATGGGAACCCATCTTTCCTTCAGTACCGCTTTCCACCCTCAGTCGAGTGGTCAGGTGGAACGGGTCAATCAAATTCTCGAGGACATGCTCAGAGCTTGCGTTATCTCATTCGGTATGGATTGGGAGAAATGTCTTCCGTTCGCCGAGTTTGCTTATAACAATAGCTACCAATCCAGCCTCAAGCAAGCTCCTTTTGAGGTTCTCTATGGACGAAGATGTCGAACACCTTTGAACTGGTCAGAAACCGGTGAAAGACAATTCTTTGGACCGGATATGATCCAGGAGGCAGAAGAGCAAGTTCGCATCATTCGTGAGAATTTGAAAACAGCCCAGTCTCGTCAGAAGAGCCAGTACGATCGTCATCATAAGGATATGACTTATGAAATTGGCGACCAAGCTTACCTTCGGGTTACTCCTTTGAAGGGTACCCATCGTTTCGGTATCAAGGGCAAGTTGGCTCCTCGTTACATTGGTCCTTTTCGTATTCTCGCTAAACGAGGAGAGGTTGCCTACCAGTTGGAACTACCCCCACATCTTTCTCGAGTTCATGATGTCTTCCACGTCTCTCAACTCAGGCGTTGCTTCTCGGATCCTATCCGTGGAGTGGACCACGAAACGCTTGATCTCCAAGATAACCTCACATACCGAGAGTACCCGGTTCGCATTCTTGATCAAGCAGAGCATGTCACTCGACGTCAGAACATCAAGTTTCTCAAAGTTCAGTGGTCTCATCATTCCGAGAGAGAAGCTACTTGGGAGCGAGAAGATCGTCTTCGACTGGAGTACCCCACTTTCTTTCCGTCTACCCCTGAATCTCGAGACGAGATTCTTTCAAGTGGGGGCGAGTTGTCACATCCCTAGTCTGGTATAACCTAGACTAGCTAGTCATTTGTGCATCATATTTAAATTTCATTTAAATTTGAAATGAGGATTGGTGGAACCCTCAGAATCATTTTTGAAAATGACCTAAATAAAAATTTCTCCAAAAGGGTCCAAGAAAATGCTCATGATGCCCTCTAAAAATATTGGACAGAGATAAAAATCAAAACAATATTTCTAGGAGCTCATGGACATTTATTTTGGCCATTTGGATTAATTCGATAAATATTTGCATTGGAAATATATTTCTATATATATGAAATATGGTCCAAAAATTATGCCATTTATAAAAGAGCTCTGGAATAATATATCCAGCTCCTGCAAAAATTGGTATAATAAAATAAAATGATTTAGTATTTTATTAAATCAAAAACAAATGTCAGAAAAAAATAGAAAACAGAAATAAAAGAAGGAGGGGCTTACCTGGGGCTCTCCCCTGCGCAGCCCAGGAGCAGCAGGCCGGCCCAGCCAGGAGGCGGCCCAGCCCGCCTGGCCCCCCCTCCTCTGTCGTCTTCCTCCCCGACAGGGGAACGGCGCGTGCCGACGCGCGCGCACCGCCGCGCCTCCACCTCCTGCTTCCCCTGGCCACCTCCTGCTTCCTCCTCGTCGCCTGGAATGCCCCGGACGACGCCACGCAGCCCCGACCGCCCTCTCACTCTCTCATTCCTTCCCCCTCCCCTGGTTCTCTCTCCCCCTCGCACACCCGAGCGCCATCGCTGCCGCCGCTCGCCGTTGCCGTGGCCACCGGTCTCCCCTCGCCTCCCCGACACGCGCAGGAGCTCCGCTCCTCCGCCCTGAAGCTCCCCGTCAAGCCGTGCCCCTCCGGACGCCCCGTGGAGCCGCCGCCGTCGTCTTTTCCATCGCCGGCCACCGTGGATCCCCATCAACGCTCCGGCCGCTTCAGTGCGTCCCCGAGCCCACTTCGACCGTCGCTGCAACCGCGGTGAGCTCCGCCACCGCTTCCCCCTCCCCGTTTAACTGCCCGCGCGCCGTAGCACCGTTCCCCACCACGGCCGAAGCCTCTCGCCGCCGTCCATGTCGTCGCCGCCGTCTCGGCCCGCCTCCGCCCAAACCAAGCCTCCCTTCGCGTTCCTGGTGCCACGAGGGTGCCGCCGGGCCCCTCAGGTGGCCTCCCCGTGCCTCGCAGCCCAATCCCGCTCGCGCCCGAACTCCGGCCGCCGCTGCAAGCTTTGCTCCGGCGAGCTCCGGCCGTCCCCGCTCCTCCCACCTGTCCTACCAGATGCGCGAGAGCCCGGGCTACGCCCCGGTGCTCTCAGACGCCGTCCCCGTGGCCTGTGGCGCGGACTCCGCCGCGTCCAGAGGTCGCCGGCGGCGAGCCCCGTCGCCTGAGCCCTGCCATGTGGGGCCGGCCCGTCAGGTGATTAGCTTAGTGCTAATCACCGTTAACTAACCCCCCCCCTGACGCTGACCAGTGGGCCCGACCCCCCCTAACCTTTTAATTAAATTAAATTAACCCCTGTTAACCCCAGTGTCACTGACGTGTGGCCCCCGCACGTCAGGTTTGACCTGGACAGCCGCGTTGACCGCTGATGTAGTGATGACGTCATGCTGACGCAATTATATATTTTCTGGAATTAAAATAATTCAGAAAATCCAGAAAATGATTTAAACTTCAAAAATTCATAACAATTCAACCGTAGCTCAGATTAAAATAATTTATATATGAAAAATTATCAGAAAAATGCAACCTTTCCATCTGTACTAGTTTCATGCATGAAAAACCAACTTATACATGCTGAATATGGGAAAACACATTAGGGCATATATAAGAGACTTAATTTAGAAATGCATTTGAACCTTTGGTTCAAATGGACTTCAAACCAAATGTTTACTAGATGCATTGGCTCAAACAGCATCACATCTACATGCCATGTTCATGCATCATATTGTTGCATATGATTGTGTATTGATTGCCGGCACCGTTCCTTCTCGATAGGTCCTGCTCCGGAGACGTTCCAGAGTACCTGTCTGTGAAGCAGTGCCTCCCTTGTTGTTTTACCAGGCAAGCAAACCCCCTTGTTCATTTCGATAAAACCCTACTCTCTCGCTCCTGCTCTCAGTTACTGCATTAGGACAACAACGGTTCATCTGCTACATTGTGCTGCGGTAGTTGAACCCATTCCTCTGCATGACCTGTCATTGCCACAGTAAATAGTTGAAACCCACTAGCATGTGTAGGAGTTGATTGAAGCCACTGATGTGTTCCTACCATGCTATGCCTGCTATTGCTTAGAGTTGTGTCAGGTCCAATTCATTGGGAATGAATTGGAGTGTTACGATATGTTCTGATGCTGAGAGTGAAGTGTGTGAACACGATTTGGTAAAGGTAGCGGTGGGAGGCCATGTAGGAGTACATGGTGGGTTGTCTCACTGGAACCGTCCTTAAGCACTGAGTTCTGTGTATGTTGTCCAATGACTCGATACTACCACACATTGGAATGCTTAAGTGCCCCTCTCGACTTATTAGCCAACTTGATCTCTGTCCAGGAGTCGCAACTAGTTTCTGGTGTTTGTAGGTAGTGCTATTTTTCTACCAAGTGGCACCCGGCAGGGTGGGCTTGGGACAGACTTGGCAGACGTGGCACGGTGTACCGAGTGGCACCCGGTTGGTGGGCTCGGGAACCCTGCTCACATCGTTTGGGGCCGTGAGCGACACCCCGGCCGGATCTCCTTGCGGATGGAACCCGAATAGGCGATAAACCTGGGCTACAGTCTTGTGTGGTTAGTCAGGTCGTGGCCGACACCCTAGCCAGGCTTCCGCTTGAAGGTTGCCGAGATACATGACGTGTACATGGCGGTAAGTGGCAAGAGCGTGTGTGAAGAAGTACACCCCTGCAGGGTTAACATGATCTATTCGAATAGCCGGGTCCGCGGTTATGGACTTCTTGGATGCTTACATGGTACATAGACAACTTGAAGTGGATACTATAAAATGCTCAAGACAAGTGTGAGTGCTATGGATGGCCTTCTCGTAGGGAGACGGGGATGAATCCACAGTAGTGTATTGTGTGGTGATTAGTGGACTCGTGTTCGTTGTTTCACCTCAAGAGTTTCTGGTAGTCGTAGAACAGGATAGCCACAGAGTCAAAGCTGGCTTGCTGCAACTAAACCCCACATTACCCCTTGATACAGATGCATGTATGATACGATCTGATGTAAGTCTTGCTGAGTACCTTTGTACTCATGTTGCTTTATTTATGTTTTTGCAGCGGAGACTTCGGTCTTACTAGGGTTCTCATGGACTTCGACTAGTAGCTAGTACCTCAGCTACGATCTTGATCGGATGTTGTAGATAGTCAGGCTCTTCAGCCTTTTTCATTTGTAGATGTCTGTACCCAGACATGTAATGCTTCCGCTTGTTGCTTGTATGCTCTGTATGATGGGTCTTGTGACCCCTGTTTGCAATAATTGCTATGATGGCTCTTCTAAGCCTTTATCTATATGAGTTGTTGAGTTATGCTGTGATGCCATGTTGTACAGCACATACTTGCATGTTATGCGTACGTGTAATGTGTATTGCTATGTGTGGGATCTGACTATCTAGTTGTTTATTCTTAGTAGCCTCTCTTACCGGGAAATGTCTCCTAGTGCTTCCACTGAGCCCTGGTAGCTTGCTACTGCTCCGGAACACTTAGGCAGGCCGGCATGTGTCCTTCTTCGATCCTGTGTCTGTCCCTTCGGGGAAATGTCACGCGATGAATACCGGAGTCCTGTTAGCCCAGTGCTACAGCCTGGATTCACTCGCTGATGACCGACACGTTCGATGCTGGGTCATGAATGCCTGTCCCTGTAAGTTAGTGCCACTTTGAGTTTACGACTAGCCATGTCAGCCCGGGCTCTTTATCATATGGATGCTAGCGACACCATCATATATGTGTGCCAAAATGCGCAAACGGTCCCGGGCAAAGGTAAGGCGACACCCGTGGGGATACCGTGCGTGAGGCCGCAAAGCGATATGAGGTGTTACATGCTAGATCGATGTGGCTTCGAGTCGGGGTCTTGATAAGAAGTTGATTTATTAGCCATTTGCAAAGATATTTTAGTAGGTGTCAACTTATTCAAATCAAGTCTACGATATAAATAGAGAGGCATAACACTAACACCGGCTCCAAGATCACATAAAGCAGTTTTAACATAGTTTCTTTTAATGGAGCATGGTATAGTAGGTACTCCTGGATCTCCAAGTTTCTTTGGTATTCCACCCTTTAAAGTATAATTAGCAAGCATGGTGGAAATTTCAGCTTCCGGTATCTTTCTTTTACTAGTAACAATATCTTTCATGTACTTAGCATAAGGATTCATTTTGAGCATATCAGTTAATCGCATACGCAAAAAGATTGGTCTAATCATTACAACAAAGCGCTCAAAATCCTCATCATCCTTTTTCTTGGATAGTTTGGGAGGAAAAGGCATGGATTTCTGAACCCAAGGCTCTCTTTCCTTTCCATGTTTCCTAGCAACAAAGTCTTTCTTATCATAACGTTGATTCTTTGGTTGTGGGTTATCAAGACCAACAGCATGTTCAATTTCTATATCATTATCATTGCAAGGTTGAGCATCATCATGAACATTATCATTAGTTTCAGGTTCATAACCAGATTGTGTTTCAGCATCAGAAATAGAAATATCATTTGGATTCTCAGGAGGTTCAGAAATAGGTTCACTAGAAGCATGCAAAGTCCTATCATTTTTCTTTTTCTTTCTTTTAGAAGGACTAGGTGCATCTACATTATTTCACTGAGAATCCTGCTCAATTCTCTTAGGATGGCCTTCAGGATACAAAGGTTCCTGAGTCATTCTACCAGTTCTAGTAGCCACTCTAACAAAATAACCATTATTCTTACTATTCAATTCATTGAGCAATTCATTTTGAGCCTTAAGTACTTGTTCTACTTGAGTGGTAACCATAGAAGCATGTTTACTAATAAGTTTAAGTTCACCTTTGACATTAGCCATATAATCACCCAAGTATTGAAGCATATCAACACTGCGTTTTAATTCTCTACCAAAATAAGCATTTAAGTCTTCTTGCTTAACCATAAATTTATCAAACTCATCTAAGCATGGGCTAGCAAACTTAATAAATGGGATTTCAGCTTTATCATATCTATAGAGAGAAATTACCTTTACTACCCGTGTCGGGTTATCAAGACCATGAATTTCTTCAACAGGTAATGGATTAAGATCATATGTTTCTTCAATAGGCGGTAAATTAAGACCATGTATTTCTTCAATGGGAGGTAAATTATCAACATCTTCAGCTTTAATACCCTTTTCTTTCATGGATTTCTTTGCCTCTTGCATATCTTCAGGACTGAGAAATAGAACACCTCTCTTCTTCGGAGTTGGTTTAGGAATAGGCTCAGGAAGTGTCCAATTATTTTCATTAGTCAACATATTATTCAATAGAATTTCAGCTTCATCCGGTGTTCTTTCCCTGAAAACAGAACCAACACAACTATCCAGGTAGTCTCTGGAAGCATTGGTTAGTCCATTATAAAAGATATCAAGTATTTCATTTTTCTTAAGAGGATGATCAGGCAAAGCATTAAGTAATTGGAGAAGCCTCCCCCAAGCTTGTGGGAGACTCGCTTCTTCAATTTGCACAAAGTAATATATATCCCTTAAAGTAGCTTGTTTCTTATGAGGAGGGAAATATTTAGCAGAGAAGTAATAAATCATATCCCGGGGACTACGCACACAACCAGGATCAAGATAATTAAACCATATCTTAGCATCACCCTTTAAAGAGAACGGAAATATTTTAAGGTTATAAAAATAATGAGTTCTCTCATCATTAATGAATAGGTTAGCTATATCATTTAATTTAGTAAGATTTGCCACACCAGTTTCAGATTCATAGCCACGAGTTATCTCATCATAAAAATAACGAGTTCTCTCATCATTAATGAATAGGTTTAGGTGTCGCAAGCTTACTCAAAACAGAAGGTGAATCAAGTGCAGAGCTAGATGGCAGTTCCTTACCTCCCCTCGTAGTTGAGGGATAAATCTTGGGTTTTGGATCTCTCAAGTTCTTCATAATGATAAGTAGATATAAATCCCAAGTAACTCAAAGAATACAGCTATGCTCCCTGGCAACGGCGCTAGAAAATAGTCTTGATAACCCACAAGTATAGGGGATCGCAACAGTTTTCGAGGGTAGAGTATTCAGCCCAAATTTATTGATTCGACACAAGGGGAGCCAAAGAATATTCTCAAGTATTAGCAGCTGAGTTGTCAATTCAACCACACCTACAAACTTAATATCTGGAGCAAAGTGTTTAGTAGCAAAGTAATATGATAGTAGTGGTAACGGTAGCAAAAGGTAATGATATCAAAAGTAATGTTTTTGGTATTTTGTAGTGATTGTAACAATAGAAACGGAAATGTAAATAAGTGAAGAACAATATATGGAAAGATCGTAGGTAATGGATCGGTGATGGAGAATTATGTCGGATGCGGTTCATCATGTAACAGTCATAACCTAGGGTGACACAGAACTAGCTCCAATTCATCAATGTAATGTAGGCATGAATTCCGAATGTAGTCATACGTGCTTATGGAAAAGAACTTGCATGACATATTTTGTCCTACCCTCCCGTGGCAGCAGGGTCCTAGCGGAAACTAAGGGATATTAAGGCCTCATTTTAATAGAGTACCAGACCAAAGCATTAACACATAGTGAATACATGAACTCCTGAAACTACGGTCATCACTGGTAAGTATCCGATTATTGTCACTTCGGGGTTAACGGATCATAACACATAATAGGTGACTATAGACTTGCAAGATAGGATCAAGAACTCACATATATTCATGAAAACATAATAGTTTCAGATCTGAAATCATGGCACTCGGGCCCTAGTGACAAGCATTAAGCATAGCAAAGTCATAGCAACATCAATCTCATAACATAGTGGATACTAGGGATCAAACCCTAACAAAACTAACTCGATTACATGCTAAATCTCATCCAACCCATCACCGTCCAGCAAGCCTACGATGGAATTACTCACGCACGGCGGTGAGCATCATGAAATTGGTGATGGAGGAAGGTTAATGATGATGATGGCGACAGATTCCCCTCTCCGGAGCCCCAAACGGACTCCAGATCAGCCCTACCGAGAGGTTTTAGGGCTTGGCGGCGGCTCCGTATCGTAAAACGTGATGAATCCTTCTCTCTGATTTTCTTCTCCCCGAAACCAAATATATAGAGTTGGAGTTGAGGTCGGAGGAGCTCCAGGGGGCCCATGAGGTAGGGGCGTGCCTAGGGGGGCAGGCGCGCCCCCACCCTCGTGGCTAGGGTGTGGGCCCCCTGGTCTTCATCCTTTGCAAGGATTTTTTATTATTTCAAAAAGACATTCCGTGAAGTTTCGGGTCATTCCGAGAACTTTTGTTTCTGCACATAAATAACACCATGGCAATTCTGCTGAAAACAGCGTCAGTCCGGGTTATTTCCATTCAAATCATGCAAGTTAGAGTCCAAAACAAGGGCAAAAGTGTTTGGAAAAGTAGATACGACGGAGATGTATCAAGGGGGCACCCTAGCACACACAAGTTGATCAGTTGATCTATTCCAGCCGTGTGTGGTACCCTGATACGTCTCCAACGTATCTATAATTTTTGATTGCTCCATGTTATATTATCTGCTGTTTTGGAGGTTTAAGGGCTTTATTATACACTTTTATATCATTTTTGGGACTAACCTATTAACCTAGAGCCCAGTGCCAGTTTCTATTTTTACCTTGTTTTAGAATATCGCCGAAAGGGAAAACCAAACAGAGTCCAATTGACCTGAAACTTCACGTAACTTATTTTTGGATTAGAAGAAGCCCAGAAGACTTGGAGTGCAAGTCAGGGGATCTACGAGGAGGCCGTGAGGCAGGGGGGCACGCCCACCCCCCTGGGCGCGCCCTCCACCCTTGTGGGCCCCTCGGTGGCCCCCTGACGTGCTTCTTCCGCCTATATATCTCCATATACCCTAAAAACATCGGGGAGCACAGTAGATCGGGAGTTCCGCCGCCAGAAGCCTCCGTAGCCACCGAAAGCCAATCTAGACCCGTTTCGGCACCCTACTGGAGGGGGAATCCCTCTTCGGTGGCCATCTTCATCATCCCGGTGCTCTCCATGACAAGGAGGAAGTAGTTCTCCCTTGGGGCTGATGGTATGTACCAGTAGCTATGTGTTTGATCGCTCTCTCGTGTTCTTGAGGTGATATGATCTTGATGTATCGCGAGCTTTGCTATTATATTTGGATCCTATGATGTTTTCTCCCCCCTCTACTCTCTTGTAATGGATTGAGTTTCCCCTTTGAGGTTATCTTATCGGATTGAGTCTTTAAATATTTGAAAACACTTGATGTATGTCTTGTCGTGCGTATCTGTGGTGACAATGGGATATCACGTGATTCACTTGATGTATGTTTTGGTGATCAACTTGCGGGTTCCGCCCATGCACCTATGCATAGTGGTTGGCACACGTTTTCGTCGTGATTCTCCGGTAGAAAATTCGGGGCACTCTTTGAGGTTCTATGTGTTGGTTGAATAGATGAATATGAGATTGTGTGATGCATATCGTATAATCATACCCACGGATACTTGAGGTGACATTGGAGTATCTAGGTGACATTAGGGTTTTGGTTGATTTGTGTGTTAAGGTCTTATTCTAGTACGAACTCTAGGGCTGTTTGTGACACTTATAGGAATAGCCCAACGGATTGATTGGAAAGAATAACTTTGAGGTGGTTTCGTACCCTACCATATTCTCTTCGTTCGTTCTCCGCTATTAGTGACTTTGGATTGACTCTTTGTTGCATGTTAAGGGATAGTTATGTGATCCAATTATTTTATTATTGTTGAGAGAACTTGCACTAGTGAAAGTATGAACCCTATGCCATGTTTCAACACATTGCAATACCGTTTACACTCACTTTTATCATTAGTTACCTTGCTGTTTTTATATTTTCAGATTACAAAAACCTATATCTACCATCCATATACCACTTGTATCACCATCTCTTCGCCGAACTAGTGCACCTATACAATTTACCATTGTATTGGGTGTGTTGGGGACACAACACTACAAAAAAAAGACACATCCGTGACATTTTGGGCTGAACGAAATTTTTTTCTGTCATACATATGACACGTCTATGACGATAATTGTGACAAAACCCGGTATCATCATAGATGTGGTGGGCTCCTACTTCTATGACAAAAAATCATGACACAAAATGGTATTTTCGTCCTGGGCGGGACGGAGACGCAGCTGCATGACATTCTTTGGGCCGTCCATGACGGAAAAAACCGTGGTAGAAGCGAGGACGAGGAAAATTTCGGGGAGTTCCCAGTTACGGTGGGAGGTCGGGGGCCGAGCGATGCGCGTTTCTCTCGTACACGTACGCGCGTGTGTGCGAGGCGTTGGCTCTAACTGAACCCGAGCGAGATGTTGGGCTCTAACTGAACCAGAGCGATTGCACTACAGGCTACGCGTTACTGAACCCGAGTGATCGATCGATGGCTGTTAACTGAACCCGATTGAGCGATTCCTTGG
>NC_057809.1:70780646-70785393 GCF_018294505.1 Triticum aestivum | reverse complement strand
GCTGGATGAACAGTAGACGGTGGAGGGGTGCCCGTGGAGGGGTGGTTGAACAGGACCCCGTGGTGTGGAGGGCTGGATGAACAGTAGACGGTGGAGGGGTGGTTGAACAGTAGCCGGTGGAGTAGCGCGCGGTGGAGGCTGAATGAACAGGAGCCCGTGGAGGCTGGAGGAGGTCGACGGTAGCCCGTGGAGGCTGGAGGAGGTCGACGTTGGAGATGAACAGTATCCCGTGGAGTCCCGTTTTGCGGTACGCCACACCCCTCCCGATGAATAGGACCCCCGTTTCGACCGTAGCGCTCCAAAACAAGTACGTTTCGTCCGTTTTGCGGTACGCCACACCTCTCCTGATCAACAGGACCCCCATTTCGACCGTAGGAGGTCCGTTTCATCCGTTTTGCAGTACGCCAGACCCCTCCCAATGAACAAGATCCCGTTTCGAACGTGGCCAGTCGAACACAAGGTCGTTTCTTCCGTTTTGCGGTACGCCAGGCCTCGTTTCCATCGCCTGTTCCGTCCAAGCCCTCCCGATGAACACGACCACGCATTCCGTTCCGACCCAGCCGGTTGGCTCCCACGCGTACAGCTGCCTCCCGATGAACAAGGCGCATTCTGTTGCCTCCCCATGAACACGAAGATGACACTGTTTCTCCGTTCTGACCTAGCCATGTCAACGAGCCCTGGTCGTACGTATGCGCGAGTAGGCGTTCGAGACCCCGCCCGTATGTACACATACGTGGCCATATTTTCTTTCTTGCACCCTGGCCGCTGTACGTACGTGTAAATTCTACGTGCGCGCCTCTACTACGACATGTGAGCGCCTCTACATCCACCAGTATATATGTACGTACACGTTCACGACTAGAATGATAACACTACGTACGCTTCGACCAGGTGGGTCCCGACTGTCAGGCACTTCCTTGCATGCGAAGATGTAGCTAGTGGGTCCCAGCAGTCAGGGGGGTGAATCATTTTGTTTTTTTTGCTCGGACGCACTTCCTTGCGTGCGAAGGTGTAGGTGGTGCGTCCCAGCAGTTAGGGGGGCGTTTTTTTTCGCGAAATACGATGGTCCGTCCGGTGGGTCCCCGTTGTCAGGTGGAGGAATAATTATTTTGCGCGTAATAAGGAGGCACTTCCTTGCTGCGGCCGTGGACCCAGCTGTCAACGTCTCCACGCACAGTACTCTTCCGATGGAAGTCGGTCGTTGACCACATTGACCATGCCGTGCCGAGAGCACCACGGCGGTGGACGACGGTGAGGCCTAGGAAGGGGACGACACGGAGGTAGGGAACACTCGGTAGTTGTTTCCCACACGGAGGGGAGTACGACTGTACGAGGGTTTACTGGTTCGTCTGCCGTCGCTAGAGAATAACATCAGGTGTGGGTGAGTAGAGGGATGGCTAGGCCAGCGATGGGAGTATGGTGGAGCGGTGAGGCCTGCGCGTTAGCACAGCCGGCCGCGGGGAGGAGGGAGCAGGCAGTCCCGCCGGCGCTTGTTTGAGCGGCTAGAGCAGGAAGAGCAGAGATTGAAGAAGCACGATGGCCGTTGGATGGACATCCAACAGTCAGTGCTTGTGCGTCAACCTTTTTTTAGGAAAGCCTCAAATCAGTGGCAAACAGCATACAGCCCATTTGCCATTATTTCTAATAATTTACAGCCCATTTGCTAATTCTTATGGTTTTTTTGGAGCCCATATTCTTTTTGTTAGCATTACAACCCGTATTGTGGCCACGGTTAAAAAATTATACGAAATTTTGCATATTTCGGTGCGGTCCGAACTATTTCTAATCCCGAAATTTTGACTCACATTCAAACTGATTTTAAAAATAAATGTATATCAATATAAAATCCAACAAATTCTCCATGCATAAAAAAATTAATGTAATTTAAAATCTTTAAATGAAAAAAAGATATTTGAAACTAATTGCCGGTTTGATGTGTTTTAAAAATGTACAGCCCATTTCTCATTACTGATGGGCCATTTTCTCGGCCAGCCGAATGAAAGCTCCCCTCGTCTTGAAAGATTTGCAGCCCAACAGGCCTGACAAAGAGACTTACTTGGCAAATCACAAAAAACTGGGATGTGGCCGTGGACCCAGCTGTCAGCCTCTCCACGTACAGTACTCTCCCGATGGAAGTCCTTCCTTGACCACGTTGACCACGCTGCGCGGAGAGCGCCACGGCGGTGGATGACGGCGAGACCTAGGAAGGGGACGACGCGGAGCCGGGGAAGACGCGGCAGTGGAAGCCCGCGCAGAGAGGAGTACGAGGATTCACTGGTTCGGCTGCGGTGTGAGGCTGCCGTCACCGCAGGGCCTGGCCAGCAGTGGGAATAGTAGGGTGTGACGCCCCCGATTCAATCGTACACTAATCATGCATGCAAATGTGTACGATCAAGATTAGGGACTCACGGGAAGATATCACAACACAACTCTAAAACATAAATAAGTCATACAAGCATCATAATACAAGCCAGGGGCCTCGAGGGCTCGAATACAAGTGCTCGATCATAGACGAGTCAGCGGAAGCAACAATATCTGAGTACAGACATAAGTTAAACAAGTTTGCCTTAAGAAGGCTAGCACAAACTGGGATACATATCGAAAGAGGCGCAGGCCTCCTGCCTGGGATCCTCCTAGACTACTCCTGGTCGTCATCAGCGGGTTGCACGTAGTAGTAGGCACCTCCGGTGTAGTAGGGGTCGTCGTCGACGGTGGCATCTGGCTCCAGGGGCTCCAGCATCTGGTTGCGACAACCAGGTAGAAGGGAAAGGGGAAAAGAGGGAGAAAAGCAACCGTGAGTACTCATCCAAAGTACTCGCAAGCAAGGAGCTACACTACATATGCATGGGTATATGTGTAAAGGGCCATATCAGTGGACTGAACTGCAGAATGCCAGAATAAGAGGGGGATAGCTAATCCTGTCGAAGACTACGCTTCTGGCAGCCTCCGTCTTGCAGCATGTAGAAGAGAGTAGATTGAAGTCCTCCAAGTAGCATCTCCAAGTAGCATCGCATAGCATAATCCTACCCGGCGATCCTCCCCTCGTCGCCCTGTGGAAAAGCGATCACCGGGTTGTCTGTGGAACTTGGAAGGGTGTGTTTTATTAAGTATCCGGTTCTAGTTGTCATAAGGTCAAGGTACAACTCCAAGTCGTCCTGTTACCGAAGATCACGGCTATTCGAATAGATTAACTTCCCTGCAGGGGTGCACCAGCTTACCCAACACGCTTGATCCCATTTGGCCGGACACACTTTCCTGGGTCATGCCCGGCCGCGGAAGATCAACACGTCGCAGCCCCACCTAGGCTCAACAGAAAGGCCAGCACGCCGGTCCAAACCTAAGCGCACAGGGGTCTGGGCCCATCGCCCATAGCACACCTGCACATTGCGTACGCGGCCGAAAGCAGAACTAGATCCCTTAATACAAGAGCAGGCTAACGTTCCAATCCAGCGCGCACCACTCAGTCGTTGGCGTCACGAAGTGCTTCGGCTGATACCACGACGCCAGGATACCCGTAACTACTCCCACGTAGATGGTTAGTGCGTATAAGCTCGTAGCCGACTCAGATCAAATACCAAGATCTCGTTAAGCGTGTTAAGTATCCGCGAACGCCGAACAGGGCCAGGCCCACCTCTCACCCAGGTAGTCTCAACCTGCCCTGTCGCTCCGCCACAAAGTAACAGTCAGGGACCGTCAGGAACCCAGGCCCACCTCTACCGGGATGGAGCCACCTGTCCTTTCAGCCCCCATCTCCGAATAGTATCACAGGTAATGTAACAGTGTAAAGTATATAGTATATGCCCGTGATCACCTCCCAAAGTGATCACAGCCCAGTAGTATAGCATGACAGACGGACAAGAGTGTAGGGCCACTGATGGAACACTAGCATCCTATACTAAGTAGTATGATAGCAGGTAAAGGTAACAACAGTAGTAGCAAGGACAGGCTATGCAGCAGTATAGGATTAACTGAAAGCAGTAACATGCTACACTACTCTAATGCAAGCAGTATAGAGAAGAGTAGGCGATATCTGGTGATCAAAGGGGGGGCTTGCCTGGTTGCTCTGGCAAGAGAGAGGGGTCGTCAACACCGTAGTCGAACTGGGCAGCAGCAGTGTCGGTCTCGTAGTCTACCGGAGAGAAGAGGGGGAAGAAACAATGAATACCATGTAAACAGATGCATATCGATGCATGACATGACAGGTAACGATGCTAGGCGTGCCCTAACGTGGTATGAGATGGTACCGGTTAAGGGGGGAAACATCCGGGAAAATATCCCCGGTGTTTCGTGTTTTCGGGCAGAGGAGCCGGAGGGGGAAAGTTGTGAGTTCGATAGGTTAGGGGTGTGAGGAGGACGAACGGACTGCGTATCCGGATTCGTCTCGTCGTTCTGAGCAACTTTCATGTTGAAAATATTTTAATCCGAGTTACGGATTAAAAGATATGATTTTCTAAAGATTTTATTAATTTCTGGAATTTAATTAATTATTTAACCCAACATTATCCAGAACAGTAAAAGCTGACGTCAGCATGGCATCAGGGTGATGTCAGCAGTCAATGTTGACCATTGACCTGGTCAACCTGACGTGTGGGTCCAGTGGGACCCACCTATCATTCTTTGTTTAGTTTAATTACAGATTAGTTAATTTTAATTAGTGATTAGGTTAATCTAATCAGGATTAATTACTTAATTAATTAATTAATTAATATTTTAATTATTTTAGTTATTATTCATTCATTTATTTAAT
>NC_057809.1:70771909-70779387 GCF_018294505.1 Triticum aestivum | reverse complement strand
GGGTCGGCCGGCTGGGCCAGTGCGCTGGCCTGGCTGTCAGCTGGGCCGGTTGGCCCATTGGGGGGGTCCCTTTTCTTTTGTTTCGTTTTTTTACCTTTTGTATTTTCTTTTATTATTTGTTTTCTGTTTTAATTCATTTTAAAGTATTTAGGCATTTTATAAAAATGTGTTTACTGCACTATAATTACCTATGCCATTTTTGGCACAGACTGAACATTTTTGTTTTGATGTTTGAAAACTTTTGATGTTTGACAATATTCAAATTTTTAATTTGGAAAGTTTTGAACCGACGCGAGATTAGCAACAGTAAACGAGGTGACGTGGCATCATTAGCAGAGGTTCACTGTAGCTTAAATACCCGGGCATCACAATTCTCCTCCACTACAAGAAATTTCGTCCCGAGATTTAGGAGCGGGAGTAAGGGGGAATGGATTTGGTTACGAAATTTTAACGAATCTTCTCGGTCTTGGTTGCTCATCTTGAAGTGGTAGATCCATAGCATTGATGTCTTCATTCCTATGCATCAATACATCATGATGAGGTTGTCGTCCTTCCTTCAGGAACTCCATCGTACTTACGAAAATTATAAGGGTTAACTTCGGAAGAACAGACCTCTACAAGGTTGCTTAGCCTATAGATAACAATAGGGAAGGTGGCGGAAAGTAACTCTCGAACTAAAACTTAAGAATGTATCATGAGCAAAGTAAGAAGGTACAACAAGGAGTTCCAAGCGGATAGACAATCGTTCGATGCCGGAAAAGAGTGCGAAAGGGGTTCAAAGCATCAAGATTAAGTATTGCATCTGATACCGGAACAGATCACTAGGAAGGTGGCTCACGAATTACACACGAAGCCAAGCGTGAGTATTTACTTTGGGAAAGGGGGTACAGGAGGGTCAGGTTTCGATCCTGTGGAACTGTGGGTTATGGGCCCACCATGTGGGTTAAAAGTAGGAAAGGCAGTGACGTCTTGCACAATCATGTAAGCAAGGCATGTTAGAGGATAGCCTGACAGTTATGTCGGCAACAATGTCGGTACCAAGGGCGAGGGACGAAGAGAACCATCTTCCTGCTCGTTGAACGAGGCGGACCAATAGGCAAAGTTCTCGTCCATCGGTGGTTACCGGAATGTCATCACCAAAATAACAGGGTCTTTCTGACAGAATTGTACACCGAGGTGTTTACAAAAGTAGGAGAATATTACTGCTTAGATCTCATAGATCACAAGAAAGGTTAAACCAAATAATGGAAAGGAAGATATGATTATTGGATTTAACCAGATCAATGGAAAGGAAAAATGTGTTTAAACACATTTTCCAGGGGTATATCCTTCCCAAGGACAAACAGATGATATCCATGACAGGATAGTAGGTAGAAAACCATTTTAGGTAAGGGGAGAAAAATTTCATGACATTACCCATACAACGGTGTTTGGATAATTGATAAAGAGAATTTAGCATTGTGCTTCAAATGTTCTTGGTGATGAACGGAGTACCACAGACATGCTTCAGGTAGCAATGATATGGTGTTTCAATCAAGGGCCCGACTTCGGATACACCAATGATCCATCAGGAGTAACTTATAAAATAAGTCCTACCACTTCCTCCAGGAGGAATGGTTATCCTTGCAAAAGAAATCATAATGATAGGTCCTCCAGCCAGGGGGCGGGGGTGCTAGGCATGACATCATGTTCCTGGGTCATCAAAGGACAAACAACATAACTCCTGGAAAGTTGTCCCAACCATCATATCTGACCGAGATTCAGATCCAATTGGTGTCATGATGCCTCAGACTCAGGATGTCCGAGAAGAAAAGGCGCAACACAAATCGTTGAAATGGCATTGCAAGATTCTCGAGAAATGAACTATGGGAGCGGGTTCCTGAAACAATAGTTCATCATTAAACCAAGGAGAGGTGAGGAGGTGGCTGATTGACTCAGTGACAATTCATTGAGATTTTCAAAAGATGGATTTCCACAATAATGTGAACAAGAAGATGACATTTGTCAGATCAAATGGTATAATGATGTATGCTCGAGGAAAACATACACAATTAAACATTGGTTGAAAGGTGCACCCGAAATATGGGTTGGGTTGCACGACCAATGTCAGAATGGTGATTCAATAGTCAATAGCCTAAGAATGGACTTTCGACCATTAACTTCAAAAAAATAGGGTTGCTAGAAGGAAAGAATCCAAACAACACCGTTCACTTGTTGGAATTAACACGGGGACCAAGAAAGAATGGTGATGGTGAGAAGTATTTCTATGTCAAGAATTCTCAAGAGGTGGAACAAATCTCAGAACATTCTTGACATAAAGGATGGTAATACTCCAAGGTAAAGAAGAACAATTGCTGGATAGCAAGGAACTCAAGGTATAACACCAAACATGAACAAGCTTGTGTTGGTGGGAGGGCAATAAAGTGGTCGACGATAATACAATTCATCGAGGGCAAGGATGGTATTTCTCATCATGAATTCAATTGATATCCTGGATGAGCTCAGAATGTTGATGATCACGACACCTTTGTCGCGAGAGTTCATGAAGATGTAATCGATCGGTAAAGACATCAAGTCAAGTAATGATGAAGTGAAAGGTTATTGGAACCAAGGGTACGACACAAACTCGAAACCAAGCTTGTTGTTCAAGGCGAAATGATATGACGATGAGGATCGACGTAAGGTTAGTTCATCGTCGAAAATTGGTGCTCCGAGAATAAGGACCAGGTAGCACAGTTAGAATCGTCACGATAATGATATAGCCAAACAGGCTAGGAATGGCGTGATCGGGTACAAACTCGTACTTATAGAAGCTTACTGAAGAGTTGTTGAACCGAAGAGCGGACTCGGTTCAGTTATCGATGTCTTTGAGTGTTCAATAACTCAGAGCCCGCGAAAAATTGGAATCAGTGGGAAGGTAGCACTTGATGAAGAACTCATAAAAAGTTATGCAGTTCCATGATAATCTCGAGATACCAGGGGGGTAATACTCGACACAAGATCAAAGTAAAGGTTGGACTGGTGTATTGATCCATAGAAGACAATTGTTTTAACTTGTCCGAGAAACGAGATCAAAGAAGAACAATCATGGTCGGAACCACGGTTGCAAAAGGCCAGATCCTAGATATAAGATGAACTTATACCAAAGGAATAATTTATTTTAACTTGTCCGAGATCTCGAGATACCAGGGGGGTAATACTCGACACAAGATCAAAGTAAAGGTTGGACTGGTGTATTGATCCATAGAAGACAATTGTTTTAACTTGTCCGAGAAACGAGATCAAAGAAGAACAATCATGGTCGGAACCACGGTTGCAAAAGGCCAGATCCTAGATATAAGATGAACTTATACCAAAGGAATAATTTATTTAAGAGAAGCTTTAATGATAAGATCTACATCGTGTCCATGGGCATGAACACAAGTTCAAGGTCGACTCCCACTTCTCCAATGCATAACCTTTCATTCACTTCTCATGTTCGATGAAGTTGCAGTGTTGAAATTTTATCTGGTGAAGCACCAGAAGAGTATGACTCGTGAAAACTTTCGGGTTCACACGGTTTAGAGAAGGAATATGTTCAACCCATAGGGGCTTCTTAGAAACATATACCACAAGTTTCAAGAGTAAATAACACAAGCCCGAAAGCAGCGCATGGTTGGCCAAGCAGAGGATATAACTTAACAAAGGCATTATGTATCAGGGGAAGAACTCACAAGGTGATCAAATGTGAAGGACACTGTCGGATAACAATCCAACAAAGGACTTGATGGTCCACAAAGGATCTGATACGAGTATCGATACTCAACTAGAGGAAGAAGAATGCGAGGAGATCAGATTATAGAAACAACTGACTAACTCAATTGTCAAATGCAAAGGAATTATGATTTCCAAATCAAGGGATCAGAAGCAATGCTCTGATTAGGGATGGATAAGTTGAATAGCCTTAGGGTACAATCAACGACAATTGGATTGGTCGAGAACCAATTCCAGTTAAAAGAATGGAAGCTCAGTCGGAAAGGTAATTTATAAGGATCAATGATGATTGCGTGTATTCGCAACATATTGAGTCAACAAACTCAAAATGATAATGACAAGGAATGTCAATAAGATTTCTATACTTATGGGATTAATCATAATGAAAGCAAACAAGAAATTCTAGAGCAATAGGTTGTTGAGGATTTTCGGAATATCGGGTGGTATTTCGAAGACTTTTGTGTAACACATGAACAACTGGGGGATGAGCGGATACTCGATAAGTGCGAGAATTTTTTTGAAGGGGGTATTCATGTGGCAAAGAACTGCTAGGCAGTAGGCACAAAGTATTCTCGGAACAATAGAGAAAACTTCGGGGTATCTTGTAATAACAAGATCAATGGGGGATGATCATATGAATGGCAAGTGTAAGTAGTTATCCATACGGATTTATCGGTGGTCAGGAATAGCAAAAGTGATGGGCACAAAGTCTTGAGAAAACATCAGAGAGTACCTTCGGAATCTTCTGATGTAGTAGGCGATCCTCTGCAGTAAGGGGCTCTCCGGGTGGATGCGATCACGAGATCCTAATCTTAGAGTTAGATTTAGTAAAATCATTTTACCCGAATAGAAGAGAGATCAAAGCCCCAGAGTATAGATCGAGGAATAAAAGATCCTAATAACACCCGATGGCGACGTGGGCCCATGGGCCGCACAGCCATGTTAGTAAAACAGTTTTCATCGACTAGACTCAACTTCGGCCAGGGAGTGTGGAAGGGGGATTCCTACAGGCAGTCGGCTCTGATACCAACTTGTGACGCCCCCGATTCAATCGTACACTAATAATGCATGCAAATGTGTACGATCAAGATCAGGGACTCACGGGAAGATATCACAACACAACTCTAAAACATAAATAAGTCATACAAGCATCATAATACAAGCCAGGGGCCTCGAGGGCTCGAATACAAGTGCTCGATCATAGACAAGTCAGCGGAAGCAACAATATCTGAGTACAGACATAAGTTAAACAAGTTTGCCTTAAGAAGGCTAGCACAAACTGGGATACAGATCGAAAGAGGCGTAGGCCTCCTGCCTGGGATCCTCCTAGACTACTCCTGGTCGTCGTCAGCGGGTTGCACGTAGTAGTAGGCACCTCCGGTGTAGTAGGGGTCGTCGTCGACGGTGGCGTCTGGCTCCAGGGGCTCCAGCATCTGGTTGCGACAACCAGGTAGAAGGGAAAGGGGAAAAGAGGGAGAAAAGCAACCGTGAGTACTCATCCAAAGT
Organism: Triticum aestivum; assembly: GCF_018294505.1. Taxonomy (NCBI): domain Eukaryota; kingdom Viridiplantae; phylum Streptophyta; class Magnoliopsida; order Poales; family Poaceae; genus Triticum; species Triticum aestivum. The sequence goes on along the minus strand of NC_057809.1, from coordinate 70,774,128 downwards.
ACTCGCAAGCAAGGAGCTACACTACATATGCATGGGTATATGTGTAAAGGGCCATATCAGTGGACTGAACTGCAGAATGCCAGAATAAGAGGGGGATAGCTAATCCTGTCGAAGACTACGCTTCTGGCAGCCTCCGTCTTGCAGCATGTAGAAGAGAGTAGATTGAAGTCCTCCAAGTAGCATCTCCAAGTAGCATCGCATAGCATAATCCTACCCGGCGATCCTCCCCTCGTCGCCCTGTGGAAAAGCGATCACCGGGTTGTCTGTGGAACTTGGAAGGGTGTGTTTTGTTAAGAATCCGGTTCTAGTTGTTATAAGGTCAAGGTACAACTCCAAGTCGTCCTGTTACCGAAGATCACGGCTATTCGAATAGATTAACTTCCCTGCAGGGGTGCACCAACTTACCCAACACGCTTGATCCCATTTGGCCGGACACACTTTCCTGGGTCATGCCCGGCCGCGGAAGATCAACACGTCGCAGCCCCACCTAGGCTCAACAGAGAGGCCAGCACGCCGGTCTAAACCTAAGCGCACAGGGGTCTAGGCCCATCGCCGATAGCACACCTGCACGTTGCGTACGCGGCCGAAAGCAGAACTAGCCCCCTTAATACAAGAGCAGGCTTACGTTCCAATCCGGCGCGCGCCACTCAGTCGCTGGCGTCACGAAGTGCTTCGGCTGATACCACGACGCCGGGATACCCATAACTACTCCCACATAGATGGTTAGTGCGTATAGGCTCGTAGCCGACTCATATCAAATACCAAGATCTCGTTAAGCGTGTTAAGTATCCGCGAACGCCGAACAGGGCCAGGCCCACCTCTCACCCAGGTAGTCTCAACCTGCCCTGTCGCTCCGCCACAAAGTAACAGTCGGGGACCGTCGGGAACCCAGGCCCACCTCTACCGGGATGGAGCCACCTGTCCTTTCAGCCCCCATCTCCGAACAGTATCACAGGTAATGTAACAGTGTAAAGTATATAGTATATGCCCGTGATCAGCTCCCAAACTGATCACAGCCCAGTAGTATAGCATGACAGACGGACAAGAGTGTAGGGCCACTGATGGAACACTAGCATCCTATACTAAGTAGTAGGATAGCAGGTAAAGGTAACAACAGTAGTAGCAAGGACAGGCTATGCAGCAGTATAGGATTAACTGAAAGCAGTAACATGCTACACTACTCTAATGCAAGCAGTATAGAGAAGAGTAGGCGATATCTGGTGATCAAAGGGGGGGCTTGCCTGGTTGCTCTGGCAAGAGAGAGGGGTCGTCAACACCGTAGTCGAACTGGGCAGCAGCAGTGTCGGTCTCGTAGTCTACCGGAGAGAAGAGGGGGAAGAAACAATGAATACCATGTAAACAGATGCATATCGATGCATGACATGACAGGTAACGATGCTAGGCGTGCCCTAACGTGGTATGAGATGGTACCGGTTAAGGGGGGAAACATCCGGGAAAATATCCCCGGTGTTTCGTGTTTTCGGGCAGAGGAGCCGGAGGGGGAAAGTTGTGAGTTCGATAGGTTAGGGGTGTGAGGAGGACGAACGGACTGCGTATCCGGATTCGTCTCGTCGTTCTGAGCAACTTTCATGTTGAAAATATTTTAATCCGAGTTACGGATTAAAAGATATGATTTTCTAAAGATTTTATTAATTTCTAGAATTTAATTAATTATTTAACCCAACATTATCTAGAACAGTAAAAGCTGATGTCAGCATGACATCAGGGTGATATCAGCAGTCAACGTTGACCATTGACCTGGTCAACCTGACGTGTGGGTCCAGTGGGACCCACCTGTCATTCTCTGTTTAGTTTAATTACAGATTAGTTAATTTAAATTAATGATTAGGTTAATCTAATCAGGATTAACTAACTTACTAATTACTTAATTAATTAATTAATTAATATTTTAATTATTTTAGTTATTATTCATTTATTTATTTAATATATTTATTTTATTATTTATTATTTATTATTATTATTATTTAAAAAAACGTTATTGGGCGGGGCCCCCTAGCCAGTGGCCCGGGGGGGCTAGCGGGCACAGGGCGGTGCGGGTTCGGGCGCAACCCGCACCCGTTCGTCCGGGCGCACGCCCAGGGTGGGTAGGCGGAGCCGGCAGGGCGAGGGGAGCAGGGGAGGTCGGTGGCCATGGCGAGGCGCCGGCCACGGCAGGGCGGACGGTCGCCGGAGGAGGGCGCCGAGAGGAGGCCGCGGCC
>NC_057809.1:70762026-70771585 GCF_018294505.1 Triticum aestivum | reverse complement strand
GTCTCCTCGATCCAGACTGAATCGAGAAAGGGGGGGAAGTGGGGGCGACGGGGGGGTTAGGGTTTGCAGGTGCGAGGGGATAAGGGAGTGGGGCGGGTCGGCCGGCTGGGCCAGTGGGCTGGCCTGGCTGTCAGCTGGGCCGGTTGGCCCATTGGGGGGGTCCCTTTTCTTTTGTTTCGTTTTTTTTACCTTTTGTATTTTCTTTTATTATTTGTTTTCTGTTTTATTTCATTTAAAAGTATTTAGGCATTTTATAAAAATGTGTTTACTGCACTATAATTACCTATGCCATTTTTGGCACAGACCGAACATTTTTGTTTTGATGTTTGACAATATTTAAATTTTTAATTTGAAAAGTTTCGAACCGACGCGAGATTAGCAACAGTAAACAAGGTGACGTGGCATCATTAGCAGAGGTTCACTGTAGCTTAAATACCCGGGCGTCACATAGGGGCAGTGAGGCCTCTGCGGCAGCACAGCCGTCCACGGGAGGCAGGAGCATGCGGCACGACCGGCGCTGCTTTGGGCGGCTGGAGCAAGAAGAACAGAGGTTGAAGAAGCACTACGGCTGTTGGATGGACATCGTATGGTCGCTGGAGCTAGAATCGTTCATATTGGCTAAGTTGACAAAGCCCTTCTTCGCCGTCAACTTAGTAGGCCCACAAGTCAGCCTCCCACCAAGGTGGGTCCCAGCTAGCCGGGGGAGAATTCATTTTTTGTGCGTAATAAGGAGGCACTTCTGGTGGGTCCGAGCTGACAGCGGGAGGGGGGGACGTTTTTTCGCGAAATACGGTGGCCCGTCCGGTGGGTCCCAGCAGTCAGGGGGAAACGATTTTTTTCGCAAAATACTGGTGGCCCGTCCGGTGGGTCCCCGCTGTCAGGTGGAGGAATAATTATTTTCCGCGTAATAAGGAGGAACTTCCTTGCGGCTGCCATGGATCCAGCTGTCAGCCTCTCCATGTAAAGTACTCTTCCGATGGAAGTCGGTCGTTGACCACATTGACCACGCCGCGCCGAGAGCACCACGGCGGTGGACGACGTCGAGGCCTAGGAAGGGGACGATGCGGAGCCGGGCAAGACGCGGCAGTGGATGCCCACGCGGAGAGGAGTACGAGCGTTCACTGGTTCGGCTGCGGTGTGAGGCTGCCGTCGCCGCAGAATAACAGGGGGTGTGGGTGAGTGGAGGGATGGCCTGGCGAGAGGTGGGAGTAGTATGGGGGCGGTGAGGCCTCCACGGTAGCACAACCGGCCACGGGACGCAGGAGCAGGCGGCACGACCGGCGCTACTTTGGGCGGCTGGAGCAAGAAGACCAGAGGTTGAAGAAGCACTATGGCCGTTGGATCGACATCATACGGTCACTGGAGTATTGACTAAGTTGACAAGGCCCTCCGTCCCCGTCAACTTAGTAGGCCCACAAGTCAGCCCAACAATATGGTGGGTCCCAGCTAGCAGGGGGTATTCATTTTTTTGGGCGTAATAAGGAGGCACTTCCTTGCGTGCGAAGATATAGCTGGTGGGTCCGACCAGTCAGCGGGGGGACGTTTTTTTTTGCGAAATACAGAGGCCCTTCCCATGGGTCCTAGCTGTCAGGTGGAGGAATCATTATTGTGACGCTCGGGTAATTAAGCTACAGTGATCCTCTGCTAATGATGCCATGTCACCTTGATTATAGTTGCTAATCTCGAGTTAGTTTGAGACCAATTCAAATTCAAATTCAAAATCAGGCAAACAATAAAAGTTTTCAAATATTAAAACTAAAATGTTTGGAGTGAACCAAATATTGCATAGATAATTATGGTGGAAAAACCACACATTTATAAAATGTTTAAATACTATGAGATGAATAAAACAGTAGCAAAAATGATTATGTAAATACCTTTTATAATTAATAAAATGTCAAACTAAGTTATTTGGGGTCTAGACTTTTTGTGACTATGGACTAAGTTGTAATACTAATTTAGATACTAAGTGTATATTTTACTAAAATAGAATGCAACTAAAATAAAGCAGGAAAGAATAAATAGAAAGAAAAGAAATAAAACAAAGCAAAACGAAAAGCCCCCCCTCCCCCGCGCTGGGCCTTAGCCCAGCTGGCCATCCAATCAGACCGGCCCACCTAACCCCTCCATAACCCCCACCGAAGGAAACCCTAGCCTCTCCCCTCCTCGATCCCCTCTCACTCCCCATCGCCCCCTGGATCTGGACGACGCCCATCCCGTCGCCTCGCACGATCCCCCCCACTCCTCCCGCACGAACCCTCCCACTCCTCGCTCTCTTTCCCCCCTCGATCTGGCACGAGACCGGGGGGGCTCGCCCTTCGCTCGGTGCCGAAGCCTCTCGCCGGCGCCGCCGAAGACCACCCCGACGACCGCGCCGCCCATCGCCGTTGACCGCCGCCGCTCGGAGCGCTTCCCTCAACGCACGTTGTCCCCATCCCCCACCTCGCGCCCCTTTGCCATGTACCCTACGGCCCTGATGTGAGCGCCTCCCCAAGCTCCCCTTCTTTCTCCTCCTTCCCCTGTCGCCACACACACCGTCCCAACACCGCGCGCCCCGCTGCTCGCCTGCCGCCCCGCACGGCCACCTACTGCTCGCATGCAGCTTTGCTCCTGCTGCCCCGCATCCCCGCGCTCGCCCGCGCGCACACCTTCACGCCCACGGCCGCGCGCCTCGCCAAACGCAGTCGCCGGCAGCCCCTTCCCGCGTCGCGCCCCGCTTCGATCCACACCTTGGTCGCCCCGCTCCGTTGTCGCCGCATAGCCCCGCGACCCTCTTTACTCTTCCCGTTTGATGGCTGCGCTGCTCGGCTGCGCCCGTTGCCGCTGCTCATTGACGCCGCAGTGTTTCCCCGCCACGGCTCGTGCGTGCCCCCCGCCGGTGCCCTTCGCCTCCACCGTGCCGCAGCCAACTCCGCCCTACCCCCTGCTCCCCGTGGCCACGCACTGCGTGCTGAGGCCGCCGCTGCACTTGCCGTTCCGGTCCGGCCGCTATGGCCTGGGTCTCCCTTGACCAGCGCCGTGGCCGCCGGCACCCTACTGCACTGGGTCGTGGCTTCCGCCCGTTAACGGGCACCCGCAGCGCCCACGCACCTGTAGCGCCCGTGCCCGCTAGCCCCTCTAGGCCAATGACAGGTGGGCCTAGCCCAGAACGTTTTAGAAAAAATATAAAATAGATATTAATAAAAATAAAATTAATTAATTAATTAATTAATTAATCCTATTTAATTAATCTAATTAACCTGTTAGTTTAATTAAACCGTAATTAGTTTAACCTAAACCCTAATTAAGCTAATAGTGTATGACAGGTGGGTCCCACAGGACCCACATGTCAGTTTGACCCAGTCAACCCCTGTTGACTGCTGACATCAGCATGACATCATGCTGAAGTCATAAATCCAATTTCGAATTAAATTAATAATTAATTAAATTCTAGAATTTAATAAAATCTTTAGAAAGTCATGTCTTTTAATCCGTAACTCGGATTAATTTATTTTCAACATGAAAGTTGCTCAGAACGACGAGACGAACCCGAATACACAGCCCGTTCGTCCGCCACGCATCCCTAGCATAGCGAACACGCAACTTTGCCCCTCCGGTTCATCTATCCGAAAATGCGAATCACCGGGGATATTTTCCTGGATGTTTTCCCCCTTCACCGGTACCACCTCATACCGCGTTAGGGCACACCTAGCTTCACGCTTTGTCATGTCATGCATCGTCATGCATCTGTTTGCTTAATATTTATTGTTTCTTCCCCCCTCTTCTCTCGCTAGACACCGAGACCGATGCCGCTGCTACCTAGTATGACTAAGTGTTGACAACCCCTCCTTGCCAGAGCAACCAGGTAAGCCCTCCTCCCCCTTGATCACCAGATATCGCCTACTCTTATCCCTACTTCTTGCATTAGAGTAGTGTAGCTTGTTACTGCTTTCTGTTAATCCTATTCTAATGCATAGCCTGTCATTGTTGCTACAACTGTTGATACCTTACCTGCAATCCTAAATGCTTAGTATAGGATGCTAGTTTACCATCAGTGGCCCTACATTCTTGTTCGTCTGCCATGCTATACTATCGGGCCGTGATCACTTGGGAGGTGATCACGGGTATATACTTATATACATAATATATGATACCTGTGGTGAATAAAGTCGGGTCGGCTCATAGAGTACCCGCAAGTGATTATGATGTGGGGGCTCAAGGGGCAGGTGGCTCCATCCAGGTAGTGGTGGGCCTGAGTTCCCGACGACCCCCGACTGTTACTTTGAGGCGGAGCGATAGGGCAGGTTGAGACCACTTAGGAGAGAGGTGGGCCTGGTCCTGCTCGGCGTTCGCAGATACTTCAATTAACGCGCTTAACGAGATCTTGGTATTTGATCTGAGTCTGCATACTAGCCTATATGCACAAACCAACTACGCGGGGACAGTTATGGGCACTCGACATCGTGGTATCAGCCGAAGCCTTCGTGACGTCAGCGACTTAGCAGCGTGCGCCGGATTGGCCTGGAAGACCTGCTCTTGTATAAGGGAGGCTAGGTCTGCTCACCGGCCGCCCTCGCAACATGCAGGTGTGCAATGGGTGATGGGCCCAGACCCCTGCGCCATAGGATTTAGACTGGCGTGTTGACCTCTCTGTTGTGCCTAGGTAGGGCTGCGACGTGTTGATCTTCCGAGGCCGGGCATGACCAGGAAAGTGTGTCCGGACAAAGGGGATCGAGCGTGTTGGGAAATGTGGTGCACCCCAGTAGGGAAGTTAATATATTTGAATAGCCATGATCTTCGGTAACAGGACGACTTGGAGTTGTACCTTGACCTTATGACAACTAGAATCGGATACTTAATAAAACACACCCTTCCAAGTGCCAGATACAACCCAGTGATCGCTCTCTAACAGGGCGACGAGGAGAGGATCGCTGGGTAGGATTATTGCTACACGATGCTACTTGGTGAACTTACTATCTACTCTCTTCTTCTGCTGCAAGATGGAGGTAACCAGAAGCGTAGTCTTCGATAGGACTAGCTATCCCCCTCTTATTCCGGCATTCTGCAGTTCAGTCCACATATGATACCCTTATTCCATTTGATACCAATGCATACATATGTAGTGTAGCTCCTTGCTTGCGAGTACTTTGGATGAGTACTCACGGTTGCCTTGTTCCCCCTTTTCCCCCTTCCTATACCCGATTGCTGCAACCAGACGATGGAGCCCAGGAGCTAGACGCCACTATCGAAGACGACTACTACTACTCGCGAGGTGCCTACCACTACGTGGAGCCCGCTGACGACGACCAGGAGTAGTTTAGGAGGATCCCAGGCAGGAGGCCTACGCCTCTTTCGATCTATATCCCAGTTTGTGCTAGCCTTCTTAAGGCAAACTTGTTTAACTTATGTGTGTACTCAGATATTGTTGCTTTCGCTGACTCTTCTATGATGGAGCTCTTGTATTCGAGCCCTCAAGGCCCCTGGATTGTAATATGATGCTTGTATGACTTATTTTATTTGTAGAGTTATGTTGTGATATCTTCCCGTGAGTCCCTGATCTTGATCGTACACATTTGCGTGTATGATTAGTGTACGGTTGAATCGGGGGCGTCACAAGTTGGTATCAGAGCCGACTGCCTATAGAAATCCCCCTTCCAAACTCCTTGGCCGAAGTTGAGTCTAGTCGATGAAAACTGTTTTACTAACATGGCCGTGCGGCCCATGGGCCCACTTCGCCATTGGCTGGTATTAGGATATTTTATTCCTCATCTATACTCTCGGACGCTGATCTCTCTTCTATTCGGGTTAAAAGATTTTGCTAACTCTAACTCTAGGTTCTCGTAATTACTTCCTTCCGGAGAGACCCTTATTACAGATGATCGCCTGCTGCACCAGAAGATTCAGAAGATACTCTCCGATGTTATCCCAAGAGCTTGTGCTCATTGCGTTTGCAATTCCCTTCCACCGTCAAACCCTATAGATAACTACATGCACATGCCATTCTTACCTTAGTCCCCAGTTGCTCTTGTTATTACAAGATACCTCGAAATACTCGTTGTTGTTCCGAGAATCCTTATGCATATTGCCTTGCAGTTCCTTGTCACCTGAATACACCTATAAATTAATCCTCACACACCGAGGATTTGTTTCTACCCAGTTGTTCATGTGTTTCACCAAAGTCTTTGAAATACTATTTGATCTCCCAAAAATCCTCAACAGCCTATTGCTCTTGAAATTCTTGCTTGCTTGCATTATGATTAACCTCATAAGTCCGGTAATATTATTGGCATCCTTAGTCATTATTAGTTTGAGTCTGTTGAATCAATATGTTGCGTATGCTTGCAAACCCTTAATCAGATCCTTCATTTCATCCTTCCAGCTCAGACATCATTTTAAACATGAGCTGGATCTCGACCAATCTAATTGCCATCGTTTGTACCCCTAAGGCTATTCAACTTATCCATCCCTAATCAGAGCATTGGTTTTGATCTCTTGTCTTGGAATTGATAATTCCTTTGCATTTGAACATTGAGTTAGTCAGTTGTTTCTATAAACTGATCTCCTTGCATTCCTTCTTCCTCTGGTTGAGTACCGATGCTCACATCAGATCCCTTGTGGACCACTAGATCCTTTGTTGGATTTTATCTGACAATGTCCTTCATATTCTATAAGCTTGTGAGCCTTTCCTCGGATACATAATGCCTTTGGTAAATTGTATCCTCTGCTTTCTCTAGTATGCTCTACTATCGAGCTTGTGATATTTATTCCTGAAATTGTGGTATATGCTCCTAACACACCTCGATGGGTTGAACCTATGCTTTCCCTCAAACCGTATGAACCCGAAAGTTTTCGTGAGTCATACTCTTCTGTTGCTTCGCCAGATAAAATTTCTACACTACAACCTCATCAAAAGCGGGAAGTAAAACGAAGGGTTATGCATTGAAGAAGTGGGAGTCGACCTTTAGCCCCGATGTGGACCCGATGTGGACCTTATCATCGAAGCTTCTTGTAAATGATAATAATCCCCTTGTTATAAGTTCGTCTTGTATCTATGTTTGGTCCTTTTCAATCATTGTTCCGACCATATTTTCTCCTTAATACCATTTCTCGGACAAGTTAAAGCACTTGTCTTTTGTTAATCAATACACCCGTCCTACCTCTACTTTGATCTACTGTCGAGTATTACCCTCTGGTATCTCGAGAATATCTAAGAATTGTGTTGCATCTTATGAGTTCTTCATCAGCTATTATTTCTCACCGATTCCAATTTTTCATGGGTTCTGAGTTGTTAGTCGCTCAAGAACACCGATATGTGAACCAATTCCGCATTCCGGTATGATAACTCTCTCAAGCATACCTCATTATATCATTTGATCCAACAAATTTTATCTCCTTGTTCACATAATTGTGGAAATCCATATTTTGGAAATCTCAATGAATTGTCGTTGAGTTCATCATCCACCTCCTCATCCTATCATTGGTTTAATGATGAACTCTTGTTTTGGAACTTGATTCCATGGTTCATTTCCTAAGAATCTTATAATATCATCTCGTCAATTTGTGTTGCACCTTTTCTTCTCAGGCATCCTGAGTCTAAGGTCTCCTAGCGCCAATCAGAACTGAATCTCGGTCAGATATGATGGTTGGAACATATTCCTAATAGTTATAACATTGGTCTTTAACCCAATAAGGTGATGCCATCCTAACACACCTGCCCGGAGGCCCTATTGTTATAGACTCCTTTTCAGTAAGGTTATCCATTCTTCCATGAGGACATCGTAAGACTTATTCTACTAGTTGTTCCTGATGGATCCTTTGTGCGTCCAAATTCTGACCCTTACTTGATAACCATGTCAATGCTATCTCGAAGCATGTTTGTGGTACTCCGATTTTCAAAGGAACATTTGGAGCCCAATGCTGAATGTTTCCTGCTCAACTATCCAAACACCGCTGTATGGGTAATATCATGAAATTTCTCTCCCCTTACCTAAAGAGTTTTCTACATTATATCCTGTCATGGATATCATGCTTTGCTTGTCCTTGGGAAGGATATAACCCCCTGAAATATGTGTTAAATCACATTTTCCTTTCCATTGTTTGGTTTGAACCTTTCTTGTAATCTGAATTAACTTAGAAGTGATAATTCCCTGCTTAGGTAAGCACCTTGTTGTACCACATGGTCAGTAAGACCCTATTACTATTGTTGATTACATTCCGGTAACCACCGATGGACGAGAACTTTGCCTATTGGTCCGCCTCATTCAACGAGCAGGAAAATGGTTCTCTTTGTCCCTCGCCCTTGGTACTGACATTGTTGCCGACATAACTGATAGGCTACACTCTGACATGTCTTGATATAATGACCGTGCAAGATGTCAACGCCCTTCCTACTTTTAACCACATCGTGGGCCCATAACTCACAGTTCCACAGGATCGAAACCTGACTCTCCTGTACACCCATGTTTCCATAGTTATTCCTCGCGCGTGGTCTCGTATGTAAATCACGAGCCACCTTCCGAGAGATCATCAATTTTGGCGTCAAACACAATAATTATTCCCGTTGCTTTGAACCGCTTTCACGCCCTGTTACAGGCATCGAACGATTGTCTATCCACATGAAACTTCTTATTGTACCATCTTACTTTCCTCTCGATGTGTTTCATTTGTTCAACTCGAGAGATAGTCATGTGTTCATTCACGGGATAACCCCAGATGATTACCCCTTATAGCATCCTATCGTGATCGACCTTCCCCTTACCTATTCGTAAGTACGATAGAGTTCCCGAAGAAAGGATGCCGACTTCATCATGATGACCTGCAGAACATCAACTTAACGGATCGACCTCCTCGAGAAGAGTAACCAAGACCAACAAGACCCGTTAGAATTTCGAAACCTAATCCCTTCCCCGCACTTCCCCTCTTAAATCTTGGGACGAGATTTCTTGTAGTGGAGGAGAATTGTGACGCCCGGGTAATTAAGCTACAGTGATCCTCTGCTAATGATGCCACATCACCTCGATTATAGTTGCTAATCTCGAGTTAGTTTGAAACCGATTCAAATTCAAATTCAAAATCAGGCAAACAATAAAAGTTTTCAAATATTAAAACTAAAATGTTCGGAGTGAACCAAATATTGCATAGATAATTATGGTGGAAAAACCACACATTTATAAAATGTTTAAATATTATGAGATGAATAAAACAGTAGCAAAAATGATTATTTAAATACCTTTTATAATTAATAAAATGTCAAACTAAGTTATTTGGTGTCTAGACTTTTTGTGACTATGGACTAAGTTGTAATACTAATTTAGATACTAAGTGTATATTTTACTAAAATAGAATGCAACTAAAATAAAGCAGGAAATAATAAATAAAAAGAAAAGAAATAAAACAAAGCAAAACGAAAAGCCTCCCCCCCCCGCGCTGGGCCTTAGCCCAGCTGGCCATCCAATCACACCGGCCCACCTAACCCCTCCATAACCCCCACCGAAGGAAACCCTAGCCTCTCCCCTCGCCGATCCCCTCTCACTCCCCATCGCCCCCTGGATCTGGACGGCGCCCATCTTGTCGCCTCGCA
>NC_057809.1:70738241-70761670 GCF_018294505.1 Triticum aestivum | reverse complement strand
TTCCCCCCTCGATCTGGATCGAGACCGGGGGGGCTCGCCCTTCGCTCGGTGCTGAAGCCTCTCGCCGGCGCCGCCCGAGGACCACCCCGACAACCGCGTTGCCCATCGCTGTTGGTCGCCGCCGCCCGGAGCGCTTCCCCGCCGGCCTGCTTCCCTCAATGCATGTCATCCCCATCCCCCACCTCACGCCCCGTTGCCATGTACCCTAAGGCCCCGATGTAAGCGCCTTCCCAAGCTCCCCTTCTTTCTCCTCCTTCCCCTGTCGCCGCGCACACCGTCCCGATGCTGCGCGCCCCGCTGCTCGCCCGCCGCCCCGCACGGCCACCTGCTGCTCGCATGCAGCTTTGCTCCTGCTGCCCTGCGTCCCCGCGCTCGCCCGCGCGCACACCTTCGCGCCCACGGCCGCGCGCCTCACCAAACGCAGTCGCCGGTAGCCCCTTCCCGCATCGCGCCCCGCCTCGAGCCGCACCTTGGTCGCCCCGCTCCATCGTCGACGCATAGCCCCGCGACCCTCTTTGCTCTCCCCGTTCGTCGGCCGCGCTGCTTGGCTGTTCCCATTGCCGCTGCTCGTCGGCGCCGTTCTGTTTCCTCGCCACGGCTCGCGCGCGCCCCCCCGCCGGCGCTCTTCGCCTCCACCGCGCCGCGGCCAGCTCCTCCCTACCTCCTGCTCCCCGTGGCCACGCACTGCGTGCCGAGGCCGCCGTCGCCCTTGCCGTTCCGCTCCGGCCACTGTGGCCTGGGTCTCCCCTGACCAGCGCCGTGGCCGCCGGCGTCCTGCTGCGCTGGGTCGTAGCCTCCGCCCATTAACGGGCGCCCGCAGCGCCCACGCACCTGTAGCGCCCGTGCCCGCTAGCCCCTCTGGGCCAATGACAGGTGGGCCTAGCCCAGAACGTTTTAGAAAAAATATATAATAAATATTAATAAAAATAAATTTAATTAATTAAATTAAATTAAGTTAATTAATACTATTTAATTAATCTAATTAACCTGTTAGTTTGATTAAACCGTAATTAGTTTAACCTAAACCCTAATTAAACTAATAGTGTATGACAGGTGGGTCCCAAGGGACCCACATGTCAGTTTGACCCAGTCAACCCCTGTTGACTGCTGACGTCAGCATTACATCATGCTGACGTCATAAATCCAATTTCGAATTAAATTAATTAATTAATTAAATTCCAGAATTTAACTAAATCTTTAGAAAGTCATGTCTTTTAATCCGTAACTTGGATTAATTTATTTTCAACATGAAAGTTGCTCAGAACGACGAGACGAACCCGAATACGCATCCCGTTCGTCCACCGTGCATACCTAGCATAGCGAACAAGCAACTCTACCCCTCTGGTTCATCTGTCGGAAAATGCGAAACACCGGGGATATTTTCCCGTATGTTTCCCCCCTTCACTAGTACCACCTCATACCGCGTTAGGGCACACCTAGCTTCACGCTTTGTCATGTCATGCATCGTCGTGCATCTGTTTGCTTAATATTTATTGTTTCTTCCCCCTCTTCTCTCGCTAGACACCGAGACCGACGCCGCTGCTACCCAGTACGACTATAGTGTTGACGACCCCTCCTTGCCAGAGCAACCAGGCAAGCCCGCCCCCCCCCCTTGATCACCAGATATCGCCTACTCTTCTCCCTACTGCTTGCATTAGAGTAGTGTAGCTTGTTACTGCTTTCCGTTAATCCTATTCTGATGCATAGCCTGTCATCATTGCTACAACTGTTGATACCTTACCTGCAATCCTAAATGCTTAGTATAGGATGCTAGTTTACCATCAGTGGCCCTACATTCTTGTCCATCTGCCATGCAATACTATCGGGCCATGATCACTTGGGAGGTTCATAGAGTACCGGCAAGTGATTCTGATGTGGGGGCTGAAGGGGAAGGTGGCTCCATCCAGGTAGTCGTGGGCCTAAGTTCCCGACGGCCCCCGACTGTTACTTTGAGGCGGAGTGACAGGGCAGGTTGAGACCACCTAGGAGAGAGGTGGGCCTGGCCCTGGTCGGCATTCGCGGATACTTCAATTAGCGCGCTTAACAAGATCTTTGTATTTGATATGAGTCTGCCTACTGGCCTTTACGCACTAACCAACTACACGGGGACAGTTGTGGGCACTCGACGTCGTGGTATCAGCCAAAGCCTTCGTGATGTTAGCGACTGAGCGGCGCGCGCCGGGTTGGACTGGAATTCCTGCTCTTGTATAAGGGAGGCTAGGTCTGCTCACCGGCCGCCCTCACAATGTGCAGGTGTGCAATGGGCGATTGGCCCAGACCCCTGCGCCATAGGATTTAGACCGGCGTGCTGACCTCTCTGTTGTGCCTAGGTAGGGCTGCGACATGTTGATCTTCCGAGGCCAGGCATGACCCAGGAAAGTGTGTCCGGACAAAGGGGATCGAGCATGTTGGGAAATGTGGTGCACCCCGGCAGGGAAGTTAATCTATTCGAATAGCCGTGATCTTCGGTAACAGGACGACTTGAGTTGTATCTTGACCTTATGACAACTAGAACCGGATACCTAATAAAACACACCCTTCCAAGTGCCAGATACAACCCGGTGATTGATCTCTAATAGGGCGACGAGTGAGGATCGTCGGGTAGGATTATTGCTACACGATGCTACTTGGTGAACTTACTATCTACTCTCTTCTTCTACTGCAAGATGGAGGTTACCAGAAGCGTAGTCTTCGATAGGACAAGCTATCTCCCTCTTATTCCGACATTCTACAGTTAAGTCCACATATGATACCCTTATTCCATTTGATACCAATGCATACATATGTAGTGTAGGTCCTTGCTTGCGAGTACTTTGGATGAGTACTCACGGTTGCCTTGTTCCCCCTTTTCCCCCTTCCTATACCCGATTGCTGCGACCAGACGATGGAGCCTAGGAGCCAGACGCCACTGTCGAAGACGAGTACTACTACTCGGGAGGTGCCTACCACTACGTGGAGCCTGCTGATGACGACTAGGAGTAGTTTAGGAGGATCCCAGGCAGGAGGTATGTGCCTCTTTCGATATGTTTCCCAGTTTGTGCTAGCCTTCTTAAGGCAAACTTGTTTAATGTATGTCTGTACTCAGATATTGTTGCTTCCGCTGACTCGTCTAAGATTGAGCTCTTGTATTCGAGCCCTCGAGGCCCCTGGCTTGTAATATGATGCTTGTATGACTTATTTTATTTGTAGAGTTGTGTTGTGATATCTTCCCGTGAGTCCCTGATCTTGATCATACACGTTTGCATGTATGATTAGAGTACGGTTGAATCGGGGGCGTCACAATTATTTTGCACGTAATAAGGAGGCATTTCCTTGCGTGCGGCTGTGGACCCAACTGTCAGCCTCTCCACGTACAGTCCACTTCCGATGGATGTCGTTCATTGACCATGTTGACCAGGCTGCGCTGAGAGCACCAGGGTGGTGGACGACGGCGATGCCTAGGAAGGGAACGACACGGAGCCAGGGAATACTCGGCAGTTGTTTCCCACGCGGGGGAGTACGAGGGTTTACTGGTTCGTCTGTCGTCGCCGGAGAATAACAGCATGTGCTGGTGAGTAGAGGGATGGCTAGGCCAGCGATGGGAGTACGGCGGGGCCATGAGGCCTGCGCGGCAGCATAGCCAGCCGCGGGAGGAGGGAGCAGGCAGTCCCGCCGACGCTTGGTTGAGCGGCTGTAGCATGAAGAGCAGAGACTGAAGAAGCACGACGGCTATTGGATGGACATCCAACAGTCACTGCTCTCGTGTGTTGACTAAGTTGACAGGGCGTTGCGTGTGTGTCAACCTTTTTTATGAAAGCATATGCGTCAACCTGTAGTAGGCGCACAAGTTAGCCTCAAATCTGTGGAAAACAGCATACAGCCCATCTGCCATTATTTCTAATAATGTACAGCCCATTTGCTAATTCTTAAGAATTTTTTTGGAGCCCATCTTCTTTTTGTTAGCATTACACCCCATATTGTGGCCACGGTTAAAAAGTATACAAAATTTTGCATATTTCAGTGCGGTCAACTATTTTTAATCCAGAAATATCGATTCACATTCAAACTATTTTGAAAAATAATTTATATAAATATAAAATCCAAATAATTGTCCACACATAAAAATCAATGGAATTTAAGATCTTGTAATGAAAAAAAATTGAAACTAATTCCTGGTTTGATGTGTTTTAAAAATGTACAGCCCATTTCCGGGCAAACCGAATGAAACTCTCCTTGTCATGGAATATTTGTAGCCCAGCAGGGCCTTGTTTGGGTATTTCTTTTAAAAAAATAGAACTGGGCTAGCCATTTTCAGCAAGAAAAAAACTCAACTGGGCTCATGATGTGGTAAACTAAAATAAAACCCTGGCTAGACGGGCCACAGCCCCCGCACAACCCCATTGTTACCCTGATCTGTCGCTAAAACTAGTATAAATAACAACTGCTTGTTCCTAAAAAAAACTGCACGACTTGCTGGCTCCCTGGTGTCAGCCGCTCATAGTGTAATTCTCTCGTTTATTGACTACGTTGACATTGGCGTGAGCCCCAGATGTCCAACCATTAGGAGGAACCATATTTTTGGGCTTGTACTATAGAGGCACTTGCTTGCGTACTGCCATGACGCTGGTGGGTCCCTACTGTCGTTTGTCCACGTACAGTGATCTCCTTGTTCCTCTCTGTTGTTGACGATGTTGATAACGCAAGAGGGCGGCGCATGGCGCATGGTGAGCGAACCAAGGCTGCAAGGCGGAGGACAACGGCAAGGCCTCAGACGGAACGAACAGGAGCCGTTGAAGATGCGCTGGTCCAGTCGCAGGCGGAGGGGAGTACAAGGGTTGACTGGTTCGGGCGCGGGTGCGTGTTGGGGCTGACATCACCGGAGAATAACAGGACGTGTGGGGGAATAGAGGGAGGGATTGGCCAACATTGGAGGGTACGTACCATAGGGCGGCGGAGGCGCAGCCAGCCATGGGAGGCGGGAGCAGGCGGAGCCGACGGGGTGGTTTGGTTTGGGCGGCTGGAGGAAGAAGAAGACAAGAGATAGAAGATACACGACAGATGTTGGATGTCAATCCAACGGCTGGTAGGCAGAATCATTTGTTGACTGGCTAGTAAGTCGACACCACCTTGGATAGGCTATTTCCTCGCGGGTCCCAAATGTCAGAATCCAAATCTGTCACGGTCATGCAGCCTTTCCTATGAAAATTTACAGCCCATTTGATGTGCTAGTTTGAAATAAGTTTGTGGGTGCTAGTGGGGGCTAATCACTTGGCTTCTGTAATGCACAGTGAGCTCAAGCAGCCGGCGAGAGTGATGTTATTTCCCTTGGTTGGGATTTGTCACAATATTTCACTCTAAATTAAATGAATGGCAAGCCATTTGCCTTGTTTCAAAGAAAATATGACAGTCACCGCCGAGTTGAAAAGGGCAGGAACTTCTAACTCCAGCTTACAAACTATACAAAAGCGCGAGGGTTAATTTTTCATCAGGTTTACAAAAAAACCAGATTGGTAAGGGCAACAACTTCTAACTCCAGCACTGTTTTCGGCAGTCACAATCAAATGGATCGGTCAGGTCCATAGAATGAACATCCTGGGTCGTAAAATTTACTAGATTATGACCACAATATGTTGTAAATAGAAGCCCGGCATGTTCAGAAGCTCTTTTGCCCACCTGAAACTCCTTTTTTTGCTCTTCGACATACCCATCCGTCAATTCAGTAAATATATGGGCTTTTGAATTGATTTTACTATTTACTAGTGTGAATGGGCTGTTTTGTCTTGGGCCTAGAGAAACAATTTTTTTTGACCTTGAAGACTGCAGGGTTTACACCCCCCAGCAATTTATTAATAAAAAAAGATAGGAAGAACATCAAAGAGTTCCTTAAGAAAAGGAACAGGGCAGGAAAGGACAGAAAAGGAAAACTGTACAAACTAGTCTAGACAAAAAAGAGAAGTCTAACTATAGAGATTACAAATGCAGGGGCCCTCAAGGAGGCAGGAAATCAATCCATCTGATCAAAGCATCCCTGTGTCTTGACTTGATTCTGTGAGCTAAGAGAGAGATGTCCTGGACAAAGCCATTCCTCCACTGCCTAAAGGCAGGTCTGAGATGCCTGAAGATTTTGTCATTCCTAACATTCCAAATATTCCACCAAGTGAGGAAGACCACTTCAGAGAAGAAAGGCTTATTGAAATCCTTCCTAGCATGGTCTGCAATCTGCACCATATCCTGACCATTGAGCCGTGAAATTGATAGATAGTTCCATACTCTCATGCTGAAGTTGCACTGGAAGAATAAATGATTCCTGTCCTCAAGTGCTCCTGTGTGACAAAGTACACACTCAGGCCCATCATTGATCTTCCACTTCATGCGTTGAATCATATCTTTGGTGTTTACTCTGTCCATGATGACAAGCCAGGCAAACATTTTAATTGTCATAGTACAGCAGGATTTCCATATCCAATAGAGAAGAGGGTTGACAGGAATTGGCTCATGAACAAAGTTATAGTATTTCTTTGCTCTAAACCCAGCTTTCTTCCCATGTTTCCATTGCCAGGAATCATTAGCAGCAACATCGAAGGAAATCTCAGCCATAATTCCAGACAGTTGATTAAACTCCATACAGGCCAATTCAGATAGTGGCAAGGAGAACATGCTCTAAAACTCACTGGTCTGCATCACTTCCATAACAGAGAAATTCTTTTGCAGGTAGAAGGAAAAAAGTCTGGGGAATCTGTCTTGGAGTGGTATGCATGAGTTATCAATTTCCCAAGAATCAGACCAGAAGAGCAGAGAGTCCCCTCTTCCCACAGATACAGAGGAAACAGCCCTGAATTTATCCATTAGCTTACAGATGTCTCTCCACCAAAAGGAGCCACACAAAGTAGTGTCATGAGGAACTCTCTGATAATAGTAACTGTCCTAGATCAAATGAACCCATGGCACATCTACTTTGTTATAGAACTTATTGAGGAATTTCATTAACAAAGCTTCATTTTGCAGGCCCAGATTGAGTATGCCAAGCCCACCCTTAAGCTTGGGCCTGCAGACCAAGGGCCAAGCAGCTAGAGAATTCCCCTTCTCCTGAACATACTTTCTTCATAGACATTGTCTCTGTATTCTTTCTAGTTGCTTTAAAATCCCTTGTGGTATTGATAAACTACAAAGGAAAAAGATTGGCAATAAAGAGATAACCGAGTTTACCAACTGCAGCCTACTACCTTGGGGCAGAAACCATGAGCTAGCAGTTAACCATCTTTCCATACAGTCAACTAGTGGAAGCAGATCAACAATTTTGGGTCTAGTTGTGCCCACTAGTAGACCCAAATATGTGAATGGCATAACCCCCAGTTGGCACCCAAACTGTGCAGCAAGAACATTGGCAGAAGTGGCATCCACATTGATTGGGTACATTGATGATTTGTGATAATTAATCTGCAGTCCAGTTGCCATGGAGAAGGACTTTAGAACAGACTTAAGCACCTCCAACTGAGCAGAATCAGCATTCACAAATAGGAGTGTGTCATCAGCATATTGGACCACTGGGTAATCAGGATCATGAGTTAGTAGGGGAAAAGAGAGAAGTCCTTTCATGAGATGATCATTAATCATAGTCTGCAATAGATTAGCAGCAATCACAAACAACAAAGGTGAAATGGGATCACCTTGCTTTACCCCACACTTGCACTTGAAATGATTTCCTGGTACCCCATTAAGTAAGATTGAGGAGGTTGCTGAGGATAACAATTGTTGTATCCAGGATATCCATTTATTATCAAAACCCTTTGCCACCAAGATCTTTATAATTGCCTCATGCTGAATAGAATCAAAGGCTTTTTCAAAGTCAAGTTTGAGTAACATGATTGGCTGTTTTGACTGATTGCACTGGTGAATGTACTCAAAAGTCCATGCTATACAATCCTGAATGGTTCTTGATTTGATAAAGCCATATTGATTTTTATGCACACATTTGGTTATTTCATCTTGGAACCTGTTGGCTGCAAGCTTAGTGAGGAATTTCAACCCCACACTTGTCAAAGAAATTGGCCTAAAATCTCCAGCAGTTTCGGGTGACAACTTTTTGGGGATCAGAGTTATGAAGGCCTCACTGAGATTTTCAAGCTGAGCAGTTCCAGCATGGAACTCATTGACCAGTGTAATGAAATCTCCTGAAATGATTGGCCAACACTTTTTCATAAAAAGACCATTAAATCCATCTGGTCCAGGAGCTTTGTCAGTGGGCAATTCCCTGATCACCTGCTCAATTTCTTTGACCTCAAAAGGCCTAGTGAGGACATCAAGCCCCTGCACCCTAGGGATGATAGAAAGGATGTCATTGCCCAGAAAGATTGGTTTCACAGTTCCCATTCTGCCCTTAAAAATCTTCATAAATTCCTTAGCAATTGTGTCATGGTCTGAAGAAACTGTTCCATCAGACAACTGTAAGGTGGCAATTGATTTTTTTCTATATCTCTCAGTTGCCATGGCTTGGAAGAATTTGGAATTTTCTTCCCCCACTTTGATGTACCTAATGGTGCACATCTTCTTCCAGTATAGAAATTGCAAATGAAGAAGATGTTCATGGTGCATCTTCACCAGTTTTCTGAAATTGGATTCAGATAAGAACAAAGGCCCGGAGTCTTCCAAATCATCTAACCAAAAAATCACCCAGTTACACTTCTCAATCAGAATTTTAATATGTGACAAACCCTTCTGCCATTTCTTAAGAGCAAACCTCAAAGCTTTTAGTTTGTCCATAATAATTGCTGATATATGTGTTTTATGAGAATGTTTTTGCCAAACCTCTTGAACACACTCCATGAAACCAGGTTGGTGGACCCAATAATTTTCAAATCTGAATATGTGAGCCTTTGGGATGTTTGTGCATATAGAAACCACACATGGAATATGATCTGACGCAGTTTTGGCAAGAGGTGTAACTTGAGTATTTGGGTATTGGCCAATCCAGCTAGCAGAGGTAAAAAAACCAATCCAATTGTTCAAGAAGAGGGAAATCCTGCATATTAGACCAAGTGAACCTTCTTCCTTTTAGAGGTAATTCAAGCAGTCCCAAGTGACCTATGATCTCATTGAAAATAAAAATATCATTGACATCTCCAACAGGAAGATTTCTATTGTGTGGAGATCTAATGAAGTTAAAATCTCCCAACAACAGCCAATTCTGTTCAGGTTCAACCTTTAATATATAACCAACTGACAAATTCATCCCTTAAGACACCCTGACAGGGTCCATAAACATTGACTAGGTACCATATGTCATCATTATGCACAGACTTGAAGCTAATCACAACCCCATAAGGTTTAACTTCAATTAAGGTCCCTGAGAAAACATCTGATCGCCACACAGTTAAAATGCCACCAGAAGCTCCCCTTGAAGGAGATTCAATAAACTGATCAAAACCCACAGGACAAATGCTTTTAATTAAATTTCGAGGGCACTCAGAGAGCTTAGTTTCCTGCAGGCACACAACCGCACATTGACTTTCAGATACTTTATGCCTAACCGCACGCTGCCTTGTTTCAGAATTTAACCCACGGACATTCCAACAAAGAACCTTCCAGTTATGCATTGACCTTTGATTCATAGAATAGTATATAAGAACATAGCAAAAATAGTGTGACACCTAGTGCCACACAAACCAGGCCATAGAAAACCAGAAGTGCCAAGTCTAGACCATAGTGCATAAGTTCAGAGAGGACATAACAGACAGCAAATTTGACAGGCTCGCTACACCTAGACAAAACATTAAACTTTAACATTTAAGCACTGCCGGAGGAGGAGTCGTCCTTAGGATTAGCCATAAGCTTCTCCTAAGACAGCAGGTTGGAATCAATTTCCAGCTCTGCTCCAATTGCCTGCAGCACCCCGATCGGCGTCAACGGAGGCACATCTTCAGTCTTGTCGTTGCCCACATCTTCAGTGTTGTTGTCCATGCCAGCAGCAGCTTCTGGATTGGGCCGGGCCTTCTCTTCCATGGGCTTGGACCTAGGACGTCTTTTAGCAGGCTGAAGTGAAAGTTGCTCAAAAACCACAGGTTTGAAACCATCCAACTTTGTCGCGCTCCTCGTACATCTTCTAACTGAAGTGTCCACCAAGGGAGCAGATATCTTCCGCCTACCACGCTGGTTTTTCTGGCGAGTCTTGGACTCCGTAGCGAAAACCATAGGAGAGGAAACCTCCTCCTGGCCAGAAAGCCCCACAGCCCCAGAATCTGCAGCAACCATAGCCTCAGAAATCAACAGCCCATCAGAACATCACCAGAATGCCCATCACTTGAGACAGAAGAACTACCAAACATGGATCGAGCAACTGGGCGCCTAGTGACAGTTGCATTTCTAGGCAGAGTACTGGGCAAACTTGGGGCCAGCATGGACATCCTCTGAGAGTCATCAAACGCAATCGACCATTTCCGCTTGGAATATGTGACAGTCCCGAAGGGCTTGAAGAAAATGGACCTGGGCACCTCCTTCACTGAAAAGTCAAACATCAAATTCTCAAATGAGCACTTCCAAAGCATTTCAGGCGGAAGAGTTGGTCCACCACAATCCGAGCCATCCCAATGAAGATTTGATGGTGCTGAATTACAGGTGGCTGATAGGGGACAATAGCCAATGGATTTTCCTCCACAACTGCAGGTTGAACATGAGCTGGGGCGATCAGATCAAACAATGGTGGATGCTGCGGTTGAACGACCTGCAGAGGCTGCTCAACAGACTCAGATTCTTCTAGTTGATCAATGACAATGGAGACTTGATCTTGTTCTGGCACAGTGGGCTATGGGGGCTGATTATTATCCTCCTCATCTCCCCATTGAGCGTTACCCCAACCAGCAGCAACTGGGTTATCAGGAGGGGGAGGAGGTGCAAGAGGCGCGTCATTCCATCCAAGCATTGGGTAAGGCGGGAGAACAAATGGTATGTTGTCCGGAATTAGGTGTCCAGGCATTGGATGAGGATTGCCATTCAAAGGCATCGGATCCTCATCGTTGGGCATCTGGTCTGCAAAGTCTGCCCCAAGAACATAACATGCAGCAGTCCAGGAAACTTGTGCACCCCCCATTCAGCATAATCTCCAAAAACCACATCCCTTGGCACAAGAGGCGTATCCGGAAAGCTTGCCTCCACAACAGTACGGGCCAGTTACGGATCTTCACTATCCCAAGAATGCAACTTTCCAAAAGTACCTACTGCCTGAGAGATATACTCTGTCATACGATAATCAACTGGAATCCCAACGAACATGAGCCAGCCCTTACGAAAACCATGATTTCCTTTGAAGTTTTCCCCCTCATCATGCTTCATAAATCTAACAAATCGATCATTTCCCAAAGCAAACGGCGGATGCTGAATCAAAGTATATCTAACAGATGGATCCCGAACTTGAAACAGACCAACTCCATGAAACCACGGCTGAGCAGAACGGACAAGAATACCTCTGTTCTGAAGAAACTAAACCACTTCCTCTCTGACAGGTCCAAGAGGTCCATCCGGTGCAGGCATAACCTCAGCCACCATGTAATCTTCATGGCGTCGAGGCGGGAGGTTCGCATGCGTGAAGAAGGTGCGGGGCAGACGTCGATCCCCACCATCGATGATGTGATGCCCCGGCGGCACCAGACGGTGTGGGTCGAGCTCAAAGTTCTCCATGGCTGGCTGCAGCGGCGACGAGCAGAGGTTTTCTTTGGAAGGGCAGGAGGTTTCCTTGGCAGGGAGGCGAGGAGATTGGAACAATGTGGGCGGTGGCGATGTGACAGGACTAGATATCCCAATAACTCCGGCTCCCTTCCCCTGATCAGCTGAGGATTCTGAAACACTCGTGTTTTGTTGCAGCGAGCTCTGCCTCCAAACCAATCCATGAGCCCGAGCAAAATCATTACACTCATGCCTAGAGTGACCCGCATGAGAGCAAGCCGAGCAGACCGCTCGCATTCCACAAGAGACTGCCATGTGGCCCAGAGAAACAATTACTACTAGTACAATGGAGACACTCTACAGCTACCTAGAAAAACAATTACTACTAGTACAGTGGAGACACTCTACCGCTTCTAGCTCCTCCTAGGTCATTGAAACGTCTCCCTCTACCGAATGTCGTTATACTTTTGTTCACCGACATGCTGGTCATGTAGCGCGCAGGCCTAAATGCCATCCACCAAATTAGAAGGCCGTATGCAGGCGGAGAGTTGCCCCGGTTGTAGCGCGGCAGTAACGAGCCGTCGTATCACAAAACCCCACCTCCCCGCAGTCTAAGTTTGACGGACGAAGCAACCATCATTTCACTCTTTGCTGAATCCCCTTCTCCCTCACCGTCTACAAGAAAGGCAACACTCGTGTCTTCCACTGTTCTTCTCTCCAAATGAAGGGAAGGTAAGCGGATCCGTGATGTTGGTATATTTTTCGTTCAGAGAAAAAAAGAACTTTTGCAAAGCAGTAACCGATCCTCACTCTCTTTTTTGTTTCATTGTCATTGCGATTGTGTTTTCCTTTCAGTGGTCTCCTAGTATTCGTCAGTTTCATGATGGATCAAGGAGAACCAGGCAAAGATCTGTCGATATTAGAGCAGACGTGGGAGGCTGATCCCCACGGTACAGAGAGCTCCAAGAAGATGGAGGCAACCAGCGAGCCAGCCCCAGATATGCTCACGGCCACTACTGAGATGGTCAACGCCCCGTTTGAGGTTACAACCCCCGTGGCACTGCAGGAGCAGTTTTCCCCCTTCGAGGATGTGCCCCCCCCCCACTGAGCTGCCCAAGGTGATTTCCTTCTTTGCCGATCTCGATTGTGGTTTTTCATCTAAGTATGTGGTGA
Source organism: Triticum aestivum (assembly GCF_018294505.1). NCBI lineage: Eukaryota > Viridiplantae > Streptophyta > Magnoliopsida > Poales > Poaceae > Triticum > Triticum aestivum. The sequence continues at coordinate 70,748,863 of NC_057809.1, read as the reverse complement.
TTTTTTTAGAAAAAGAAGTATGTGGTGATTAATAATGCAAAATTTTATTAGCTTCGATGCCATGCTATACATAGTGGTTTAAATAACTTGTGTTTCTTATACTAAAAAGTAATTCAGAATTTGTTTTTGCTTCAGTTAGAGCCCTGATGCAGACAAGGATTATGTGGTTGTACATGTCACTCACTATGAGGCGGACGACCTGAATATACGCACTGGGAAAACAAAGTTCTTAGGCTGTTGGATCCTGGAAGCCATTTGCGGTTATGCCAATGAAGAGTTGTATTCCAGCCTCACTGTTGTCAGGCGTGTTGTCCAGGGTGTACTGAAGCACAAGAAGTTCAAAGCTACTCCTTCGTTTGTGAGGCATACTGTTCATGTCAAGCTTACGCAGGAAGATGACGTGGCATGCCTCCACAAACAAGTTTATCAGTGGCAAGGCCACAAGGTTGTCTTCATGAAGGTTCACAGGATTGAGCTGCTGTGGGACGTCCTCGATGATGTTCATGGCAAGGTCCGTCTTGTGTCCAGCCCAAATTAGATCGAGGCATGAAATAGTTGCCCCAGCTAGTGTTTAATAGTACTTTGGATTGTGTCTAATTATCCGAACCTTGCCTGTTATCGACCCCTCTGGGGCTAGTACTCTGTTTGAATCCATCTATGGGGACTGTTGCTACTTTTGTGTGCCTGTGAATCATGTGAGAACCATCATAATTGTTGTCGAAACAGATGCGTCCTCACTAGTTTTTTCATGAATATGGCATGGTAAGACATAAGTGGTCACGGTTTATCATACGAGCAGTGTGTGTTTTGATGAAATAGAGCACTCGTTTGAGAACCATGTGCCTACGTATACATAAGTACTTGTGAACACTGTTGGTTCTACCCCAGTTGTAAGCAATTGTGCAAAACACGGCACATTGGCTCAGCTCGCTTCAACACTAGGCTATCGACCAGCTAAGAATCAACAATCTTTTGTCTGACATATAAGCAACTATGTATCTTGTTATAGTGGTTCATGCAGTTAATTGAGGCCATAATGTAATAAATTCCAGACATTCACACGCTAGTCCAGCGCTCATGTGGAACACTCACATTAAACTCGTCTTCATAAAAAACTTGAAAAGCATAAGTTAAGCAATTTTATACATCTCAATGATTCATAGAACATAACAAACATATACTAGTTAACAACAAAAGACAAAGTTGTGAGAAGGTTTACAAATCAGGAAAAAACAAGCAAGGCTTCTCTGAGCAAAGGACCTCCCGGCAGGCTTAAATTTCCTGGAGTTCACTCTGTTTTTTTCTTGTTGCCACCATTCAGGGTTAGGTTCTCTCATTCCAGAATAACCAATTATAATTGTGGTCTCAGCTGGAATGCTGAACTGAACCATGCAGTGTACTGACCAGCTGAAATGCTTCTGCATTCCACTAAATTTAAGCACTGCTATTTGCAGAAATAAGCAGACCACAATGCCTCTTGTCCGCGCACCTGTCCAAAAAACTGCCGTGCAGCCATGCCAGCTAGTCCTCGGTCCATGGATGAACTGGTAGAAAGTGCATTCCGGACTAGGATGCAGTTTTTTCGCTCATCCCTGCACTGCAATCAGGAAGTAAAACGTACGAATCAGCTTCTTTTAGATTGCGTTGGTCATTTTACCTTAGTTACTACCAATGTAGGGATACCTTGAGGACGGGAGGTTAGACGACGGCAACGAGGGATAGCCATCTCATTTTGCGTAGTTGTACTAAAACTGAGGTGTGTGCTTTTGATTGCACGGATAGAAATGATACAGAGACAGACATCCCGAAACAATATGGAGACAGACATCCCTGTTTGCGCAAATACAAAATATGGTTATTTAAACAGTGACAGATATTACTACTTTCCCCCGTTTCCTATTAGAACCAAGTCCTAGATTCATGCTATAGCTTTCCCACTTTCTTCCCTGTTTGAACCAATGCTTTGAGTCGACTGTATGAACTAGCTTTACTTCTAATAATAGTAGAAGTCTAGGTGGCTTTGGAACAGCGGAAGGAAGTAGAAAAGGATCCACACGAAGGGAGGTGGGGCAGTAGAGCAAGGCAGGTTTCGAAGGAATATATACCTGAGGGTCGTTGGCATGTGGCAAAGACGGCGTCGGGAGGTTGCATCTTGGCCACAATACCCAGGGAGGAAGAAGGGGTCGGAGGCCCTCCCGAGCCGGTGCTGTCTCGGAGAGAACGGCACGGTCGCCGATCGGGACGTGCGGGCAACCGTTGGTCTCCTCCCTCGCCGCCACCGACAGCGTGAACGATGCACCTACACCCCTGCCTTGGTCGACGTTGTCCGGCGATTTGTGACCAGCCGTGAGCTGAGAGAGAGTGTGGCCACCTATGTGTTGCTTAGATCTAGAGAGCATGAGAGAGTGAACGAGAGGAACCCTAGTAAAGCAAGCGCTAAGGCTCTTGCTTTTATATATAGTGGAGTGATTTTGTTGTGCCAGCTTCAAAAAATGCGCTCCTACGTGTACCCGTGACTGGATGTGAGAGAACTAGTGCGTGTGTGCACCGCTTCTCTTCGTGAGAGTACAATATACTATGCCCAAAGAACGTTCGCCGCAAGAGTAATAGTAGAATTGTGTGACATGTGAGCTAAAATAAAATGTGCATGCTGTCTTTTGTTTTTTAGAAGTTCTGAGGGTAGGGTGTGAAGAGCACATATGTGCGTGACGTCTACCTGCAGATAGACGGTGGGTGCGACGTGCGAGTCTGCAAGAGGACTCGGGAGAGTCGTGACTTGTGAGGGTGCGTGTGCGTGAGAGAGAGGGGTGCACGTATCAATGCAATGCATGTGTCTGTAAATCATTATCCGACAAACATTCGCCACAAGCCTTTTCCCGACGAACAACGTAAGAACCGTTAGATCGGCATCCGACAGTGTCAGTTTTGCCATGTCATTTAATAGGACAGCCACTCCTCCTACACACAAATCTTCCACGAGAGTGTTAGCAACTGCCGTATGCTCCCTTCGTTCCAAAATGCAGTGCATATAGCTTTATTGAAAATTCGAACCTCGCAAACTTTTACCGAGTTTTTGTGTACCAAATTGCAGATGTAGAATACCATGTATATATCATTTCATTCATCTTCGAGAGGTAACTATAAAGATGGGTGTGGAGTCTACAAAGAAAGACCATCGTATCACCCACAGCAATTTCAAGCATCCTTTAGTGTCGAGGAATATCATAGGAACTCTATATGATATGATTTTTATAGGATTTTTTCCTTTAGAGCCAATTGGTTCATAGGAATGGATTCCTATACTCCCTTAATTTCAAAGGAAAATAAACATTAGCGTATATTCAATAGAAAAGTTCCTACGATATGAACCAAATTACATCTCTTTTCTAATCCCTCCTCATAGGAATTGAGATACATGTCATCTCTAGATTCAATAGAAAAGTTCCTATGATGTGAACCAAATGACATCTATTTTCCAATCCCTACTCATAGGAATTGAGATGCTCCATGTCATCTCTTTCCCTACAACTCCCATGTATACATCTTATATTCCTAAATAGATAGTACAACCCACTAGTAGCTTTTTTCCAAAACATGCAACTATGGCACAAGAACTATATAGTGTGCCAATAACTTTGAAAGATGGTCGCTGGATGAAGCTAACCCGACAGTGCAGAGATAGGCAAATCTGAGCACTACTGGCCGTTGGATATCATCAACATTCCACCAGATCTGCCACATGTACAATTTAGAAGACTCCATGGTTGAACTTAAGCATAATGCACAAACCTCAAAACACAAGCACTTCTCCTTTGTTCTAGAATCTTCTGTATCATAATTGATTTATTTTTCTAAATGAATTGCCATTATTTGTTTTTTACTTTATGATTTACAATGCACAACCCCATGAATCTTAACATTTTTATAAAACTAATTGATTTTGAATGAGATGAACTATAAGAACTAAACGAACATCTACATCATGCATATATGACTCAAAGATTTACATGCTATAGTGTGTATTTATTCATAATTTGGTTTCGAAATCTCATGTGTTCTTACTAGTTTTGAGTAGAGTAGAAAATTTCACGCGGCCCCGGGTATATCAAAATGCAGGGCCCATGCATCATTGCCTTTCGGTCGAACCTACGTCCACAATTTTTTGTACGTAGTATATCTCCACTGGTCCCCGAACCCAAAATGCTCCCTCGTTCCCGTAAAATCAAGCGGCCCACACATATTTAAGGCATCGACTCAAACCCGTTTACTACGACATGGCCCCGCACACTGTAGTACTCCTACAAACGCTACCACCACACTCATCATCGGTTTTCCTCAAGAGGACGAGGGAGAAGCCGATTTGTAGTGGAGGCGCTTTCAAAAAAAATGATCTATAGTGGAGACCCCTACCCTAGGGTGCCCTAGGTAGCTGCCGCACGCATCATTGTTTTCTCTTTTCTTTATGCTCTTGCGCCCTAGAGTGAAATGATGGTTCCTTCGTCCGTCCAGCTTAATGCGGGAAAGGAGGGGCTTTGTGATTTGACCCCTCATCGCTCATTTTCTACTACTGCGGAGGTACCACCAGGGTGCCTCCAATTCCAACTGCTGCTCTGAACTGTAATTTGGTGCATCGCAGGTGGAACAAGACGGTGGAGGAGCCACATGTCGGCCAAAGGGGTCCTGTTAAGTGTGTCGCCATTTCGTGTGCGGACTGACCCTACTTGAGTTGCTACGCCAACACGACAGGAGTAGCCTACCACTTGGTTTTTCTCCTTGGTGAATCCCGACTATATTGATCTAAAAAGATACGTGCTGAACTACCCTCTCCGTCTTGGTTTTTTTAGTTTTAGGCGTCTCGGTTTATAGGGCCTGCACGTAGTTCTAGGTCATCCATTTGACTAACTAAATATGAGTTACTATGTCACAAAAAGTATATCATTGGATTCTTAAGTGGATGTAGTTGTATTTAAAAGTCGAGGGCGGGGCTTTTCCTACGCGGTAGGCGGGGCAGTTCCGCCTAGTCGGTTCGACAGAGACGCGAGAAGACGAGGGAGTAGGCTGCTGCAAATGTAGGGCTGTGTGATTTGATAGCGAGTTACTGCTGGACAGGTGGGGCCTCGTGATTTGACTTGCCATTATCATTTTAACTGCGGCGCTACGACCGGCATGAGTCTCCCGATTCCTGACCACCTCCATTACGAAGAAAGAGATAGAGAGGAGTAAAAAAATACACTTATAGCCAACCTTGTTGTAGTATGAGTGACTAAGTGTTGACTATGTCTGACATGCCAACATCAGATAGCCTAACGCACCGTGTTAAATCTCCAACCTAGGATCTGAGATCAAACGGTCACATGCTAAGTTGCTGAAAATTTGCAGAATAACCCTCCAGGATAGGATATTCACCCATGGGTCTAGAATCACGCCATGCAATCGTTCGATCTCAGATCCAAGGGCTCTCGGAAGCCCGTATCATGGGAGAATGGAAAGCCACTACCCTTCCGTTCGCATGCTGGCAGTTCGCTCCTACTCGTCCCCGCACGTCCTTCAATACTACGGCGGTTCGCTCCTAGTCGTCCCGTCCATTCACATTATGGCAATTCCACTAATCCTAACCCTCCTCCCAAATCCATGGCGTCCCAAATCTCCACGATCGGCGGTGAGTACAAGGTTAGAACCATCACCGGCGATGAGTTCGACGTCATCTACACCCGCTCTTCCGTGACGGTGAAAGGATGCCTTTCTTGCTTTAGACGGATGTTTGAAAACTCAGATGATGAGTGGGTCCTGGGCTAGATGTTGAGTACACCACAGTCCTGGGACCAGAGAAGGATCTAAAGGACGAAGAGAGGAAGATGCTCGCTGTGATCCAGGTTTGCGTACATAATGTTTGCCTGGTCTACAACATATGCCATGCCGACATTGAGTGCTAGGATTTTAAGAACTTCCTCAAGGATAAAATAGTGAAATTCGTTACTGTAGACTTTAAGAACGATAGGGATGTCCTGCGTCGGATAGGTCACGTTGTAGGCAACCCCTTCGACTTCCAGAAGAATCGGCTGGTGTCCTCTCGTCAGCCTTCAATGCTGACCCTGGCAGGAGCCATGGTTCATCCTTCGTACGGTAAACTGGAGAAACCTCCATACACGTTTCATCATCATGCATGGCAGCGGAATGTACTAGATATAGACCACATCCAATATGCTGCAATGGATGGCTACCTTTGCTTCAATATCTACAAGGGCTGGATGAAGAGCAACAACCAAGTGTGCGGTTCAAGCAAAGAAGTATCGGCCAAGAGGGAGAGGGACAAGGACGAAGTCGAGGACGTGGACGAGGACTCTGAGTAAGGTGGCAGTGTCGTTGCTCATGGTGGTTCTAAACTTCTAATGCAGTGTCTACCGGATTAGTTGCATAGTTTAATATCAGGTGTGCTTAGTTTAATATGAGGGGTGTATTGTGCTGAGCCCCTAGCAGAACTATGTTATGTTTCTTCTCGTTACTTTAACTCTTCAGTATGTACAGACTACTAGTATTTCTTTAATAGAATTTAGCACCCCAATTAAGCATGTACTAGCTTTTTTAATAGTACTATATGCATAATTTGGCGACGAGCGCTCTCTATATATACCACCTTTTTTAATTTCAATTTTTGCTCCAAGGCGCAATCCATCGATAGTACTACTATACAAAAGTATACATTTTTAAAAGGCTGGAGTACTGTTCATCACATATATAGCCAGTTAAATTCTCAACCTAGAACGACATGCATGCCATGTAGTAAACCGATACGGAGGAAGTATAGTAAAAATGAGGTGATTTTACCAAGCGATCAGCGGGGGAGCATGGCCTGTCATGCAGTCCCACGTGTCATGATGTACCAAGGCGATGCGCGTGTCCCTCTTGAGGCAGAAGCGATACTACGTGGTTTGATATGATGGCGAACCGAAGTGTGAAATAATGGTTGCTTCGTCCATCTGGGAAGGTGCGGCATTGTGATTTGACGTCTCATTGCTCATTACTACTATTGGGCCGGTACGAGTGGGGTGCGTCCCCCTGCTGTTTTGCACTGTTATTTGGTGCTTGACACGTCGACCCGGTTGCTATATGTCCCACATGTCGGCGACAGGAAGTACATAATTCATGAAAGGGAGGGTCGACGGAGGAGTATACTACAGAATTCATGAAAGGGAGCGACTTAGTTTTGGAAAAATCTGTTTTTACGGAGTACGTACCCACTAGGGTTCATAGGGCTCATCTAAAAAACATTCGTTTTTCCATTTGATAAGTCTCAATTCTACTATACTAGTAGTAGTACCATTACATGTTGGATTTTGAGGTGCGTTAGATCACTCGATGCAAGAAGTGTCCTGAGGAAACTAACCAATGCATGTACAAGTTCATGGAAATTTAGTGGACATTCATGCATTCGTTCTAACTAATGCCTCGGTAAACATAACTTCTTGAGATAAACGAGCGTACTAATTACTTGTGCAAACTACGAAATGAATTCAACCACTCACCGTCTACCTTGGTTGGAGAGATTTTGAAATTGAGCCATAAACTGGAAAGGAGGGAGTAGTAACTTTTGTCTCGATTACTATTTGTGGCCTTGTATAGATGCAAAATGTATTTTTTTATAGTGGCCTTGTATAAGTAAATGGAGGGAGTACTAACCAAAGTACGTAGTAGGGACGAGGAGTAAACAAGGGGAGTAGTAAAATTTTCTCCTCGTGCTGCGAGCCACCGCGCCCGTGGGCGGGGGAGACGGCGTACTAAGCAAGCTTCTCCTTGTTCTGCGAGTTGACGGGACACATCAAAAGTACTCCAGTGTATAGAGCCTTGCCTATAAGGTAGGCCCCATATGGTTTGCCTCTTTTTTTAATTTAACATAACGCGTCAATTCGCAATTTGTTTGTTCACCCGTGGTAGACGATCCTCCCTCCACCAAGTGGACAACCAGTACACGTGCCAAATTACCACGTGGGCTGCCTTTTTCGTACAGAAATGAGCTCCACCGTGTACCGGCGCGGGTGTGGTTGGGAAAGAGACGGGAGTACGTGCGCCGTGCGTGCACCTCTTCTCTTCGTGCACGTCCCCCACCTACGTGTGTGTGTGAGAGAGAGATACAAACCTAGACATAACGGCCATCCATCCCCATGCCTCTGCCCAGTCCGACCACCAGTCACCACCACGCCCCACTCCTCCTCACCTTATCTCTCATCTTTCTCCCTCCATTTTTATATACAAGGGGCCACTATCAAAATTACAATTTGCAGATATACAAGGCCACTAACACTAATCGATGCAATATTAATGGTCTTTGCCTCGTGGTACTAGCAAAGGAGGACATTAATTATCCCTTGCATGCATGCGGGAGTTTGTAAAAAAATGCATCTTGATGTTCCGTGCAATGCACGGGCATCTTGCTAGTCCATAAAAACAACACATGGAAAAATTCCATGGAGAACGAGGGATTTGAATCTGTTGGGAGGGGCTGTTTGGATCTTGCTCGGGGTAGCCAAAATATTGGCGACCCTTTTGTCCACTAGTGCCTTTGCCACCGATGAACGAGGAATGGCTCGGGTGCTCATGTTGTCATGCATCCTCCAGCGCGCACGTTGGAGACGAGCTCGCACGAGCTATGTTTTTTTGTCCCACAACGCCGCCCGAGTCGCCCGCAGACCGACCGGCGACCTGCAAATTACACCATCCAACCGTAGCCGCACACATTATGACAGCAACTCAACCAACTAGACGAAATTCATGCAAACACGTAGACAAACTGATATTTCATATAAACAACAACGGAAATCATATAAAATACGGGATTTTCATACAAACATGATGGATTTCATTACATTCAAATGAACTACACGGTGCTAGTTCTAGACAGCACAGGTATATAATAAGTGGCCTAATTGGTCGCCCGCCGATCGATTTGTGTTCCTCATGTCCGGCAGCACGATCAATGGACTGCCGGGAGCCCCGGAGGTATATGCTTCAGCGAAAAGGACGGCTCGGTTCCCCACTGCCCAACTGATATCATTGGCTGGTGCCGAAGATGATGGTGGCTGCCACCGGTTCGAGTTCATCACCGGCCACTACTTCACCATGGCCGGCACCGGCTCGAGTTCATCCTAACGTCCCCCTCTTCCGTGGAGCCCATGTAGGGTCGACGAAGGTCCTCGCAACAAAAGGATCCGGCAAGACACCTGCTGTGTACGCCGGCGTTGCCTCCAGGTGGCCTTCATCGGACCCAAGCGGCGGCGGCCTCCCGTGTTCTACTTCTCCTAGATGATGGCGGCGGACGAGGAGGCGCTGGCCACTGACTCGTCGCTCTCTGCGCACCCGGCTTCTGTCGCTGCTTGCATGGAGCGGCCGCCGGCATGGGAGTTTCGGCCATAAAAACGGGAAACGCGGTACGAGGCGGCGGCATGGACGGCAGCAACGCCGCCCGTGCGCCGCACCTCGTCGACCTGGCCTGGAGCGGCGAGTTGCTGAACCACGCACCGGCTTGGGGCGGCAACTGGCTCCGTCGGGTGAGGGGAGGGAGGTGGATCAGCAAGCTGCATAGCTCGTATCCGGCGGGCTACCCAGCCGGCTTGGATGCGGAATAACTACTCTTCGTAAGCCATTGTAAGAGTGGACAAAATGGTGGAGGAGATAGGGGAGCGGCGGAGGTGTGCGATTCTTGGTTGGCGTTTGGCCTCGTTTAAATAGGAGATTAAATAGACGGCGGCAGGGAGGAGCTTGGCCAGTGTTGCATTTAACGCCGGCCCGGTCATGAACGGACGTGTGTCTAGAGTGGGTTTCTCGGCTTCCACACGGGCGGGTTTCATGGAGGCGTTTGAATGCGGCACGGAGGCGTGTTCAGCCGGGCGTGCCACGAGTGGCGCCCTCGACTCTGACCTAGGACACCGCGCCGTTCTTCCACCGACGTGTGGGCTCTTTGGGTGCATGGCCTGCATGTCAGTGACCCAACACAGGCAGCACATAGCAGAGGAACCTTTGGTGGGCCAGGGCGGTCAGAAGCGGGCATTTCATAAACCGATGATTGTTCATTGAGTGTGACGTTATCTTTTTCATGTAGATAAGCCTACTATGTTGATAGCCCGTTCGATATGTTGTGATTCATAAAGACCGCTGCAAACATCAATGTTCTTCTTATCACAGATAAGATTGATTAATACCCGTAACAATCCATGTCCTTAACAAAGGGTGCATGCACATATAGGTTGAGTGTGTGTCTTGCGTCGTATGTTGTGTGCATGCAGGCGTGCGAGTGTTGCGTGCGTGCAAGGGTACATTTCAGTGTTGCATGCATGGGTGCGTACGTGCGTGTGTTCGTGAGTTCATGTGTACGTGTCAGTGTTGCACGCCAGCATGCGTGCGTGTCTACGTGTCAGTGTTGCACGCCTACATGCATGCGTGTCTTGCATGCGTGCATGTGTATGTGCGCGGTGAGGCTACACGTCAGTCGACTGACTTTTTCATCTCTGGTCATTAGATTTTCCAGCCGTTGGATACGAAATCAAGGGCCTCCAGTTTATCATCAAACTCCACCCCCCTGAGCCGCCAGCCACCACCGGCCGAACCGCCAGCCACCACCGCCCGCGGCC